>NC_051186.1:70454893-70478558 GCF_013339695.2 Rhipicephalus sanguineus
AGCAACCTGACCCACTAAGCTAAGCCAAACTTTTTTTTCTTTATTACCTGCTTTGGTACAAAAAGCAGGGGACTAACACTAGTTGCTATAAAATCACCCAAAGTACACTGTACATGCGGTGACTCTGCAGTCAACCAGCATCATGCTGGTATCGTCAGATTAAAAGTCGCGTAAGGTCACGAGCGGCTCTACTCTTGAGAGCCACTCGGGTGGTTCCGGTGACGCCTTATGTGTTTCCAAAAACCAATGCATACTTTCCCTGAAATATGCTCGCGCAGGCCGCGCATCCTTATCAAAGTGATAGCCTGCCATACGTGATCGCCACAAGGAGTGGGGGCCCAGGAGCATAATTGCGTCGAAAGGAACGCCATCTTCATTTTCTACGCTCAAAAACCGGATTCCATACGGGTCCAGAGGAAATTCTTTTTTGACAGATCGCTGCAAAACATCCCAAAAATAAACCCCTTCCCAACAATGTAAAAAAACATGATCAATTGTTTCTGGACATTTACAAATTAAACAATGAGTGCCCCACGGTAAAAAGCATCCCTTCTTTTCCAAAAAAAGCTTTAACTGGCAACGTAGCTGAATGTAGTTTAAAGAAAAAGGTTTTTGTTCCAGGCTGCACCTGCATTTTTTAACTCTTTTTAAAACATTTCTACCTGGGCCTCCACTGTACAGGATCTGTACAAAGGCACTGGAAATACCATCATCACACAAAGCAAAATAAAGCTCTTTTCTCTTCACATTTGAAAGATACTCTGCTGAAAAACGTACCGTAAGAAATTTTACGCTGGTCACTATTTCTTTAAAGTAAGCACCTATTCCTCCAGCACAGTCTTCCGTTGACACGACATACTCGGGGAGCAGTCTGCTTAGCCGTAATTGACATAAGGTGCGAGGAACGGGTCGGTAATATCTCTGAAAAACAAAAACCGGCTTACAATCTGCCGTAGGAACAGGTGACCCAGTCCCAGCCCTCCATCCTTTACCCGGTAAAACAAGTTGGTACGACTGCAGCGTTCCCACTCAGAAGCCCAGACAAATACAGCAAATATTCTATGGAACTTCTGGACATTTGTACGTGAACAATGCAGTACCTGCATTACGTACCAGAGCTTGCTAATAAAAAAAAGATTGCAAGTGGTGGCTCTGGCAAAGATCGATAGGCGGCACCTTTCCACTTCTCCGTTTTTTCCCGCATATCCTTAGCTTGCGATTTTCCAAAATTGATCGCTCTCGCGGTAACAATCGAGCGGGACGCCCAAGTACTTGCCCGGGGTAGTTACCCAAGGCACGGTTGCGAAGTGGTCTGGTTTCGCTGGCCACGATCCATGCCAGAGCCCAAGGCACTTAGACCAGTTGACGCCACTACCCGTGGCTTGGCTGAAATTCCGAACAATTTCGACACCCTCTGCTATACTACGCTGATCTCGCGTGAAAATCGCTATGTCGTCTGCATAGGCTAGCAGCTTCACTTCTGCTGCTTGTAACTTAAAACCAAGGATGTTATTGTTAATAATAATTTTCCTACACAGAGTTTTCAATGTACATGCAAAATAACAGAGGGCTTAGGGGGCAACCCTGACGTACCGAACGCTGCACGTTAATGGGGGCCCCCAGACTCTTATTTACAATCAACCTCGTCGTGCAGTTTCGATACGCCAGAGCCACTCCCTCACAGATAACGGAAACCAAGGTTAACATGATTTAAAACAGAAAACAAAATGCTATGATCGACACAGTCAAAGGCCTTTCGAGGTCAATCTGAAGGATGGCAGCTCGTTCATCTAAATAGTCACACCATTCAAGTATGCTGCGCGCTTTGTGGATGTTGACAACAATAGACCGTCCTTTGATCCCACAAGTTTGATGAGGTCCGACGATGTCTTTAATCGCAGTCTGAAGTCTTCGAGCTAAGACCTTCATATATATCTTATACTCAACGTTAGAAAGAGCTATTGGCCTGTACCCAGAAACGGATCTTAACTTATCTGCGTTGTCTGTCTTTGGTATAAGTACCGTGTAGGATGACCTGTATGACGGCGGCAATGTGTTTAATTTGTAAGCTTCATTAATGATAACTGCGAGGATAGGGCATATTTCGTTCTTAAAGTGTTTATAAAAGGCAGCGGTAAATCCGTCTGGCCCGGGCGATTTTCCAGGGTTAAGCTTCTCTATTGCTACTTCAACTTCAGCAACAGTTATTGGCCGTTGCAAACTGTCTTTTCTTTCCTCGTCCAGGCGGGGCAAAACTGGTAGAAATTCGTTCTTGAATTTTTCAGTGTCTACATCATGCAAGCCGAATAGCGCCTGATAATGCTCAAAAAAAGCTCTTTTGATGCCGTCTGTATCAGTCGATACGGTGCCACGCCATTCTATTTCGATAATGTGATTTTTCTCGGCTCGTGCTTTTTCCATGCGCAACGCACGTTTCGTTGGCATTTCACCAGCAGCTGTGTCCTCGGCCCTTGCCCTCACAAGCGCGCCCCGATAACGCTGTTCGTCTAGTTGCTCTATCGTCTGTTTCACTTTTCTTATGTCTTCAATCCATTTACCGGGGGCTCGGCACTCGTGCTTTAGTAATTTATCAAGGAGCGCATTTAACTCCGCCTCCTTCTTTCGCTCAGCATGCCGAATACATGTAGCCCTTTCGATTGCTTTTAATTTTAAGGATTCCTTGCATAATTCCCATTGCTGCCAAATATAAAGGTTTTTACTGGGGTCTAATTTGCCGATTTCGTCCATTACGGATAAATTAAATTCTTCGTCCTGCAGAAGTTTACTATTAAATTTCCATAATTCCCAGGAGAATGACCTATTTTCCCTTGACCTTCCAATAGAGCACTGGACTAAGCAATGATCTGAAAAAGAAACGGGGACGACTTCGTATCTGATACATTCCGGAAGGATGTCGAGGGAAACATAAAGACGATCAAGTCTAGCGTGACTAGGGCCTTCAAAGCGAGTGTACTTTATTGCACTCGTACTTTGGAGACTTTCCGCAACATCCTCTAGGTTCCACTTTGCCACAATGCGTGTCAGGATATCGGTGCTTTTGTCTCTGAAAGTACGAGTGCTCGTTTTGTCTTGCGCACTGAGTACGCAGTTAAAGTCACCGAGCACTATTAAATTTCTGCCGTCAGCCATTCGTTCTTCTAAACCGAGAAAGAAGAGGGCCCTTTCCTCGACCTTGTTGGGCGCGTATACACACACAATACGCCAATCGACGTTGTTCAGTGAAAAGTCAAGAGAAGCACACCGGCCAGCCGCACACGAAAAATGAGCATTCACCTGAAGCCCAGGCAACTTCTTCACAAAAAGTATGCAGCCAGCCGATGTGCCCACTGCGTGACTAACGACAACATAAAAATCTAGACGCGAAACGTTGCACCATGCTGCCGGTCTCTTCTTCACCGTCAACTTTCGTCTCCTGAACTGCCAGGACGTCAATGTCGCGTTCCGTTAGAAGTCGGTAAAGCTGGCTTTGCTTTCTCTTCCCTGCCAATCCTCTAACGTTTATAGTGGCGACAGTTAACGGGGAGACAGACGCCATTTTTAACAAAAGGAAAAGAGACCAGCAGCATTGTGCCTACCTGTCGCGTCCAGCACGGGGCTAGACGGCGCCATTGCCGGCGGTTCCGTCCGGCGGCACTGTCGGGACTTGCCCTACGGGCTCCACGCTGCCGGCACGCTTGTCGGCCGTAACGTTCGGGCGCGGCCGAAGAGACGGCCGCCGTCCCTGAGCTGTCTTTGCGGGGGGTTCGTCGACTCCAGGCGCTGTTGCTTCAGCACCGTCGTTGCTCGCCTGAGGGTGGGGCCGCTTCGAGGTCGCGGTGGCACTGGTCGTTGTGGGGACGCCGCTCTTCTCGGGCGGCAACTCGTTGGCACTTTTAAGCTCGCCGCCCTTGGGTGGTGGTGGGCTCGTCGTGGTCTTTACTGTCGCCTCGGATGTCCCAGTCGAGTCGCCCGCTGCTCTTTGAAGCGTTGGTGTGACGCCCTTGCGAGCGTCGCCACTTGTAGCCTCTGAGAGAGCTTGCGTTTCCGGCTGCTTGGCCTTCGACCCAGACGAGTCGCCTGCTGCCTGGTGGTCCGCCGCAGCATCCGCCTTCGGGGCGTCGGAACCGGAAGGTGCCGACGCGTCCAGTGGCCCCACCTGCTTTTTTGCCTCGTCGATTCCCCGGGCTGCCTCCTCAGCCTCGGCAACGTCCATTAGTTGTTCGTTGTCGTCCGCCCTTGGAAGTCCGGTCGCCGACGCGTAGGTACGGACGCAGTCCGCGTCCGCGTGCCCATAACGCCGACACTTAGAACACCGGGGCACCCTGCAGTCGCGGCGCACGTGGCCCGTGCCGTGGCAGCGAAGGCACTGCATCGCCCGCCCAGGCACAACCACGAGGGCCAATTCTCCGGCGACTCGGACCTGATGGGGAAGGTCGTCCACCTTGAGTCCCGGCTTCAGCTTGAGCAGGACGGTTCTAGTTGTGGACCCTTTTTCCCTCATTCCTTGGACGCGCCACCGCTCACGCGTCACCTCGGTGACGTTGCCGAAGACTGCAAATGCCGTCCGGATGTCTTCGTCTTGGACGCCATGAAGCATCCAGTGCAGTCGAAGTTTAACCTGTTGGTCCTCAGGGTCGATCACAATGCACCGGCGACCTTTGACCCTCAATTCCTTTAGCGCTGCCAGTTTCTTCGTGGCTTCGCCGGTGTTCAGGGTCACCGCCCACACATGGTTAATTTGGTATGCCCCTAACGCCACGACGTCAGGGAGCACACCAGCCGTGGTGAGGGCGTCTCTGAAGTCCTCGACCTTGTAGGGCCGCTCACGCACGTTTCCGTGCAAAAACAACGTGTTGTGAACAACACGGCCAGTGGGCAGAGTAGGCAACACAATCTCGTATGCGTTATCTTCTTCGGCAGCCATCCTGTTACCGCGGCCGGCACGGGCCGCTATCACCGCTCCATCGGAGCCGATCATCCTGCGACCGTTCGCTGGCGCGTCCGGAAGTAGAATGAAGCTAAGCACCAACGCTGTCTTTGCCCGAATGAATCTCAACCATATCAATGCGTCGTACCGAAGAAAAAAAATCACTTCCATAGCAGCACTGGGATTCGAACTTAGCCCCTTACGCTCCGAAGGCGAGCACCTTAACCACTAAGCTAAGCACCAACGCTGTCTTTGCCCGAATGACTCTCAACCATATCAATGCGTCGTACCGAAGAAAAAAATCATTCCATAGCAGCACTGGGATTCGAACTTAGCCCCTTACGCTCCGAAGGCGAGCACCTTAACCACTAAGCTAAGCACCAACGCTGTCTTTGCCCGAATGAATCTCAACCATATCAATGCGTCGTACCGAAGAAAAAAAATCATTCCATAGCAGCACTGGGATTCGAACTTAGCCCCTTACGCTCCGAAGGCGAGCACCTTAACCACTAAGCTAAGCACCAACGCTGTATTTGCCCGAATGAATCTGAACCATATCAATGCGTCGTACCGAAGAAAAAAAAATCATTCCATAGCAGCACTGGGATTCGAACTTAGCCCCTTACGCTCCGAATGCGAGCACCTTAACCACTAAGCTAAGCACCAACGCTGTCTTTGCCCGAATGAATCTCAACCATATCAATGCGTCGTACCGAAGAAAAAAAATCATTCCATAGCAGCACTGGGATTCGAACTTAGCCCCTTACGCTCCGAATGCGAGCACCTTAACCACTAAGCTAAGCACCAACGCTGTCTTTGCCCGAATGAATCTGAACCATATCAATGCGTCGTACCGAAGAAAAAAATCATTCCATAGCAGCACTGGGATTCGAACTTAGCCCCTTACGCTCCGAATGCGAGCACCTTAACCACTAAGCTAAGCACCAACGCTGTCTTTGCCCGAATGAATCTCAACCATATCAATGCGTCGTACCGAAGAAAAAAAATCATTCCATAGCAGCACTGGGATTCGAACTTAGCCCCTTACGCTCCGAATGCGAGCACCTTAACCACTAAGCTAAGCACCAACGCTGTCTTTGCCCGAATGAATCTCAACCATATCAATGCGTCGTACCGAAGAAAAAAAGATCATTCCATAGCAGCACTGGGATTCGAACTTAGCCCCTTACGCTCCGAATGCGAGCACCTTAACCACTAAGCTAAGCACCAACGCTGTCTTTGCCCGAATGAATCTCAACCATATCAATGCGTCGTACCGAAAAAGGAAAACAGGCCTTGACATTTTCGATGAAACAGCATCTACGATCAATTTTATTAAAAAGCGACGAGACGCTGAAAGATCGCAAAATACGAGATTTGCGAAGGCTTCTAGGCTTGCCACTTTCGACAAAAAAGTATCTACAGCAAACTTTATTCAAAAGCGACGAGTCATTGACAAATCGAAAAATAGGAGATTCGCAAAGGCAATAGGCCTACGACATTTTCCACAAAATAGCACCTACAGCCAAATTTATTCGAACGGAGGAGACATCGAAAAATCGAAAACTACGAAATGGCATTAACACGTTGCCGGTTTGTCACAACCAAATTGTCCTCAATGGTTGTGCCTTTGCTGATGCGTTTCCCGTACCTTTGCTGTGAGCACCTTGTTGTTTGATGGAACATAGTGCTTGTTTGCCTGCTGCGCGTAATGATCAGTTTCAAACACACTCTTCTGAATCCACTCAGGCGTTTGCAATGTGCTAAGAGAGAGAGGGAAAGAGAAGAAAAAACAGGGAGGTTAACCAAAAGGTAGTATCCGGTATGATACCCTGCACTGGGGTTGGGGAATATGGGGTTAACGAAAGAGAGAGAGAGATAAAAATAAATAAGGAAAAAACCGGCAGCTCCCACGCACTGTGGGAATCGATGTAATGCGAAGCAGTCAGCAAGAAGCAAATAATGCTGTATATAATATGCGTGTCATTATTCACATGTTAAGACCTGTCATTTGTGTTCATCATACAGTCACGTCGTGTAGTACAAATTCTGGTGTATATCAAGCTAGCGAACTGCACGCAAGCGCACCATGAGAGTGGCATGTAAGTGGCATTGTAGATAACATGCATGCCAAGATTTTCATGTTACCACCTGCCTTTTATGTTCTCCTAATTTGTTACCTCGAATCGCAGCGAGACGCGAGACCAATCTGCCTCCGTTTCACATGCGTTCATATTCTCGCGCTTTGCGCATCGTGCAGGCGCCATCCGCGTTCTAGAGTTTAAATTGACGGACACTTTGTCAATTCCAAAATGTGTTCCTCGAACGCTTGTGAACACTGAGACGGGGTCGGTAAGAATGGAACGTGATGCGCGCCTCTCTCTTCTTGCATGTATAGAGACGCCGGACAAAGCGACGCTACGCAAGCAAAGCGCGAGAGCTGTAGAGTCCAACGCGACCGGCGTCCGTTTGCGCGCCCCGGAGCCCACCTGGCACCGTACCAAGGCACAGCTGGAGGGACGGACGGACGGATGGACCTACACGAGCATGAGACATTAAAGGCTTTCGCCTTAAACATTTGGTGTATATCAAGCTAGCGAAACGGCCACGAGAGTGTCATGAGCGTGGCATGCAAGTCAAGTTGCACATGACATGTCATGATTTCCATATGACCACTTGGCATTTATGTTCGTCATACAGTCACGTCACGCAATACCAAATTTGGTGTACATCAAGCTAGCGAAACGGCCGTCAGCACGCCATGAGCGTGGCATGTAAATGATGTTCGACATGGCATGCAGGTTATGATTTTAATATTACCACCTGTCATTTGTGTTGGTCATACTGAAATGTCTCATCGTAGCGATTTTTGAATATATCAAGTTAAGAAGACGGCCTCAGGAGCCCTAAGGTCATGACGTGTAAATCATGGTTTTCATGACAAGTTAGTCATGATTTTTATGATATGACCAATCATTCATGTTTGTCATACAGTCATGTTATGCCATACCAATTTTGGTATATATCCCATTAACGATACGGCCAGGAGAGCGAAAAGTCGTAGGCGGCTAGATAGATAGATAGATAGCTAGATAGATAGATAGAATAGATAGATAGATATAGATAGATAGATAGATAGATAGATAGATAGATATAGATAGATAGGATAGATAGATAGATAGATAGATAGATAGATAGATAGATAGATAGATAGATAGATAGATAGATAGATAGATAGATAGATAGATAGATAGATAGATAGATAGATAGATAGATAGATAGATAGATAGATAGATAGATAGATAGATAGATAGATAGATAGATAGATAGATAGATAGATAGATAGATAGATACGCTCAAAGTCGCCGAAGTTCGCTAAGAAATGCTTCGCATTTAAAAACTTCGGCAGATCCCACGTACCGTGGGAGTCGATGTTATGAGGAGCATGCGGCGGGTAGGTGACAGTGGCGTAACTTTTTTTACTGAGCGACACGTTACAAAATGACGCTAAAGATTTGTATACATTTTATACGCACACATGTATAGGTTGAAGAACCGCATATGTGTTTATAACCAGTTGTTTACGGTTGGGTAACGCTGCAATGGCAACGTGGGTATTACCAACGCCAGAAGCGGTAAGCTGATATGTAGTGCTTATACGTGTCCCGAGGATGCACGCACGTTTCACGAACCTGTGTGCATGTGTGCAAGAAGTCCTTAACAGTTCTTGAACAAGGGCATCATCACCGTGAGCAGTGAGCACCAGCAGCTGGTCATGACTTGTTATAGGATCCGGTCGTGATCGTGGTGACGAGGGGTCCATGTGTAGTGAAGTATGTGGTATAGTAGAGCTGTTGGAATTCGTGGATGTCTCGGTCATTTCGTCGACACATTGTCTGTCGACAGAGCCGGCGACATGTCGGAACCTGAAGCCACCTTTCGCGTTGGTGAGGTATAGGCCGTCGAGGCTTGTAGGCCTGGATAGTGCTACGTAGACCAACATCAGTGGGTGGTGTTTGTCGTATTCGTAGACTACCTGGGCGTATGTGGCCTATGTAGCCGAGTCTACAAAGCGTCTGTCAATCAATCTGGCATCATACTCGGTCAGCGTGGGGCCATCGCCCAGCCCCGTAAGAAATGAAGAGGACACTGCGTCGTTCTGGTGGACGAAGTTCACTTTACCGTGCGGTGATGTGGATATCATATGTAACTTTCCTTAATATATTCCTCCGGGGTCGAGCAATGCTTCAATATAGCTTGCTGAATCATAGGAATACAAACGTAATGTTTATTAGACTCCTATGAAAGCGGAGCCAACACTGGAACTACAGACGTTAATCTGATATGGCGCCTGTATCGTAGGAGTACACATCGTAGGAGTATCATGTAGTGTTTATTGCTTTCTTGTGAAATTAGATAGCCAGCACCACAGCCACAATTGACGTTGCACCGGTATTACGCCTGCGTAGGCTGTTTTTCCAAACCAGTTTATAGACCTGGCGTGGCCCAGTGGTAGAATACCTGATTGCCACGCAGAATGCTTGGGTTCGATTCCTGCTGACATCCTAATTTTCATTCTTTCCATTCGTTGAGTCAACGCTGCCAATGTTGGTTTTCCTTAACGCTGTAGAATTTAAGTTACCAATGTCTGTTCTTGCCGTTCCTGGGTAGATAGAAACTGTCAATCACCTGTGGCGCATACCCGTACACCGCGGCCCGTGGTAAACGGGTATGTGCCACACGTGTCTAGTGGAAAGGGCTTGACGACGTACGCGACAGGATTTTAACGTTATTCATGTCATGACCCGGCAATCATATTCGTCAAATCCTCTTACCCTCCCATGCAAATTTTGGTCTACACGAAGTTAAGGAGGCGATCATGAGAACGCCCAGACGTAGGCGGCTAGATAGATAGATAGATATATACGCAGACAGAAACGCTCAAAGTGCCAGAGGTTCGCTAAGAAATGCTTCGCATTTAAAAAACAACCACACACACGCACGCGAGAGCGTTCCACTCAGGGTCGTTCAGACAGGCCAGTAGATCGCAGGAGGCCTAGTAGCGCGCTGTACAATGGCGCAGTAGCATGGGCGTCCGGAGGGGGGTGCAAGGGGGGGCAGCTGCCCCCCCTTGGAATTTTGGATAATAATTTTCTATGCAGTAGCAGTAAGCTACACAGCTTGATTAGCACACTCCAGTCCCGCGTATCCGCGTGAAACATCATTCAGGATTACCAGCCAACTCTGCACGTTACATACTGCTATGGACTAATCTTGCCGGTCATGTCACGGCAATGAAACAAAAGCTACCTATGCTGTATGCCCCCCTCCCCTCCCCCACACTCTGCTGATGCACCCCCCTGGAAAAAGTTCTGCGGCGCCCTTGTTGTAGCCACCAATCGGTTAGCCTCCTCCTGGTTATTTCTAATCGTTTAAAGTCTATTTTGCCTTCACTGTCCCTAAACCCCAATGCTTTGAAAAATTCCGCGCCATTATCTTGGACTGGTGAAGCCTTTTACAGAACATTATCAAATGTTCAGCTGTTTCCTCCTCCTCTCCACACGCACTACATAACGTGTTTGTGCCTTCGTATTTGCCTCCGTTCCAATCACTACCTCATCCTCTTTTCTCTGTCTACCGCCTCCATCCCCCCCCCCCCCCCCACGAGTGTTTTGGTTGAGGTGTCCTACACAGAGACAGTTATCGAGCACTCTTCCCCCATTTTCCCCCCTTTTCCTCTCTCATACCCCTATACCAAGAATAATAAAGAATCACATCACTTCTATTTGGCTCGGTACGTCTTGGTTCGCAATACTCCCGTCCTGGCCTCAAACAGCAGAGAACTACCCCGAGAATTATCGTGGATCTTTTCTTTTGCAATTTCCTGCTTGAAAGTTCGGCAGGTCTCCAAGGATGATTTTGTAAGCATCCCCATTTTCCACATGTCCCTCTCTGTTTCCTTCACCTTCTTCTTAACCGATGTTTCCTTTTGGCTTGGTATTCTGCTGTTGTCTAAATACTTGCTTGACAATTTTCGAGTTCGCTTCCTCCATTTAGTATCAACATTCTTCATGTACAAGTAGCTGAAAACTTTCCCAGCCCAACGCTCCTCTCCCATTTTTCTCAATCGCTCCTCAAATTCTATCTTGCTGCTAGCCTCCCTGCCCTCGAACGATGTCCATCCCATGTCGCCCTGTACCCCCTGATTTGGGGTATTCCCGTGAGCTCCCAAAGCAAGCCTACCTATGCCACGTTGTTTAATTTCCATTCTTGCGTGAACCTCTGATCTCATGCACAAGACCACATTGCCGGACGTCAAACCTGGGACCATTACCCCTTTCCAAATCGCTCTCACAACGTCATACCTATTGTAGTTCCACAGTGCCCTATTTTTCATTACAGCTGCATTCCTGTTGCCCTTAGTCATTACGTATCTTTCGTGCTCCCTTAGGTACTCAGCCCCGTTGTTTATCCATACGCCCAGATATTTGTATTTATCCACTCTCCAGCGTGACTTCCTGTATCTTATGCTCACTGCCTTCATTATCATTAAAGCGGTGGTGCCACCATGTTTGTGGCTTGCGCGTTCTTTGCTGTAAGCGTTTCCTATAGCTCCAGGAAGCATGATGCACGCACCAAGATTCATGTTTTCTCACTAAATAATTTAATATCGCCTTTTGATGTGGACAACTTTATTCGGTTTCGGTTTCTGGGCGCCGAGGTTGGGCAGTGACGTAGAAGTGTAGGAGGCTTGGTCACGTGACCACACAAGGCTGTGACGCACTTAACCAGGAAGCGATCGAAACTCGGCGAGTGAAGTAGCAACCGATGCTTTGCCGGTACTATAGTGAACTAGAATATATTTTAGTTCACTATAGCCGCTACGTACGTTGCGGAGGTGGCGGAGGTCCGGAGGTCACTCACGTCACTACAGCAGATATGGTGTGACGTCACTACAACTTTCGTTGCATTTCCTATACATCTACGTCAGAGTTGGCGCGCCAGCGATGGGTTTCGGTCGGGAGAATGGGCATTTAGGTACACTCTGGAAATGAATTAAAATATATTCTAAACGTTTGCTTTGTCCGAACCTTCGTGTGGAGTGTCCTTGCATACAGAGGAAACCCACAACAGGCTTGTTATAGCCTCGAAATTTGATGGCACATGATTGCTGATTTTTCCCTGCTGAACTTCAAATTTAACCTATCTCCCTCATTACCACAGATGTCTATCAATCCCTGCAGATCTTCCTTGTTGTCGGCCATTATACTATATCATCTGCATACATCAATGCCGGTAATGTCTGTTCAACGTGTTTTGCTTGCTTGGCAAAAGAGAGGCTGAAACCTAGTCTACTCCCCTCTAATTTAGCTTCTAATCCATGTAGATACAGCATAAATAACAGAGGTGACAAGGGACACCCCTGTCGAAGCCCGCGTTGTATCTCTATAGGTTCGGATACCTGTTTTTCCCATCTTATAACTACCTTGTTACTTTTATAGATGTCATTTAAAAGATTAGTTATTCCATCTACCACATCGAGTGTGCCCAGTATTCCCCACAAGTCTTCTTGAATCACGTGCACTATCGTAAGCTCCCTTGATATGTAGAAATGCCAGCCACACGGGCCTGTGTTCTTTTAAAGACGATAGTCTTTCTTGGGGAACTTAAACGCAGAAATTTTGGTCTGTCTTTCTGTCTGTCTGTCTTTCTGTTTGTCGGCACGTCCCTCGATTCAGCCACTCGGCCAAAGTTGAACCACTTGCCCAAGGGCCAGCCGTCTTGAACTGGTACGGCTGTTCATACTTGTGAACGTTGTCGATCAAAAAGTAAATATCATGCATATCTGAGGTGCAACATCACTAAGTAAGTATTAGGTGGCGTGTTCCTTTAATAGAAAATGCATACATACGTAATTTTAAGGACCCTAGTTTCTTAAGCTGCGCTGAAAATGCATAAGAATGGAAGCTTGAGCGAGTTGGTATGCGTTCATCTTTGTTGAAACAGCGCTCACTAGACGACGACGAAGTAAAAGAAGGCACAGGACAGGCGCTGCCTGTCGTGTGCCTTCTTTTACTTCGTCGTCGTCTAGTGAGCGCTGTTTCAACAAAGCTGAAAATGCGACTGCGCTGAAATTTGCCTTCCTCCGTGCCCTTCGCACGAGCTCATTGTTGTGTTTCGGTTTCGGTTCTGTATTGCACTGTACGAATGCCATGGGTTGGTGTTGAAAAACTTTAGTTTTGAGAAGGCCAAGAAGGTGAAAAAAAATATTTAAAAAATGAAAAAGCAGCGTTGTGGGCGGCCTTCAGGCTGCCGGTTGTGGGCGCCGCTCTGGCGTTCCTGTTTTACCCAGGCGACGTGTAAATAAAAGAGTGTGTGGAGAGTACTCGTTGAGTGCGGACGTGTCTCTGCTTCAGCGCTTCGCGCCAAACCGCGTTTTCGGGCTGGCTGGCGTCCCCGCCGGTCGCGTTGGTCACCGCCGGTCTTCGCCTGCTGCTGCGCCGGGACTACCAGCACGCAACACAGCACTCATGTTTCCCGACGTATTGCCAGATGGCGTCCATATCTCACACAGTGCCTCTTCTATCGTCTTTACACGACATTTGCAGCGAAGCACGCAGATACGCGGCCAATTTTTTCCGCTATATTTCAATACACTGCGTCAATGAGAACAGATTATCCTCCAACCTCCTTCGTTTACGGAACCCATTTTGTAGTTCCCCCAGCACCCCCTCATTCTCCACATTCTCCACCCATGTCTGTAGTCTCTCCTTTACGATCTGCATCAGCAGCCTGTGAACTACTGATGTCACTGTTATAGGACGGTAGTTGTTTATATCAGTTTTGTCCCCCTTTCCTTTATAGATCATGCTCATCCGGCTTAGTTTCCACCCATGGAGGGCTTCACCATCCATTATTGCTTTGCTCGCTGCTTCTCTTAATGTTTGCTTAGAGTTTGGACCTAATTTCTGAGCTGGTGGCGCCGCGGTGCGGAAGTGAATGAAAGCTACTGGCGCGCTCCGCGCAGCAGCCGACCCATGAGCGGAGCCGTGTCTAAGCAAGCACCCGGGCGGATTGCTCGATGGAGTTGATCATTATCTTCTTTGTAGTGGCGGCGACGACAATGCAGCATCGCCGCTGTTCTCCCAGACGCATGGTGACCGAGCCATGCAACTGGAGACCTTGTCCAAGAAAGTGCTGGGCGTGCCATTAGTACGAACACCCTTCTCTGCTTCGCTTCAGCTCAGTCACAAAGCTGATTCTTTCTTCTGCGAATTATCTGAAGGAACCAAGCTGCGACCGCTCCGTCTTCGGCTTCAGCGCCGAACGCAACCGGTTCGGTCGTGACAGAACGCTCACTTGCTCACGGAGGCTTGCTCGGCGAATATAATTCGCAACACGGCCAATTTTCTTGCAATGGTAACTGGTAGTGACCTGTGCTGCCCTATTTTAAGGTACGCTATATTTCCGCTTAATATTTTACTGCCATCCTGTAATGCTAGCCTACACTCTTAGCCGCAAATGAGCGACATGGGAGTAAGTGCTGCATTTCGTCCCCGTAACAAATAGTTAGTCCGCGGAGGGATTAACTGCGAGACGAGGTTGCCGTGTGCAACTGAGGGAGCATTGTTTACTCCCATGGAACTTTCCGGTGCAGTGGCGGCCTCGAACGAATGATCAGCATGCGCGTACACAAATTCTCCGCTGAAGAAATCAACTGTTAAAGGGACTGTACCACTCGGAAAAAATTTTTCTGATTATGGTGAAAATGAGAAGATCGTTCGTCACATCGGTGGCAACGAGCATGATTTTGCCCCATAAAAAAGGAATTATACCTTTAATTTGATGTTGAAAATTGTGAAAGAATGACCGCTAGCGTCACCCAACGGCGATGCGGTTCAATCTACTGGTAGGACAAGAAATCCTCGAAGGTAGACTCATTTTGCTTAAAAACAAACATGCACAACTTCAAATTGTATTTTACGCACTTGAGTCACCTTTCGATTGCGTCAGAGAGTAATTTTCTGCTTTCTTTTTTCTCACGCATCCAAAAAGGCCCCCGGTACCCCGGTGGCACTGCTTGCGGCGCCGTCTTCGGTTTCGTCTGCTTCAACTCATGCGCTATGCCATGCGGCTCTCCGCGCTGGTCGTACTGTGCCACTGTATTGTTGTTGGGATGTCTCACACGTGCTGCGCTGTGAAGGTGCGCATTTATTGTCTCTTTTTGATTAATAGACTTGGCTTGGATTGCGGCAGCAGTGCTAAAATAAACGCATAGACTGCGATTACAGCAAAACAAGTGTTCTGTAATCGTATAATAAGGCTTCAGTTAACCACTAGCGCGCAGAAAACGACTGTTACATTCATTACAATAGGGTTGAGCGAAAATAAAGTAAGCCTACAGAAATCATATGTACTTTCGATTTTAATTTTTCGCTGCACTACAATCGTCACCGCGTCCACCAACCAGTGTTGTGGGCATGTTTCACGCCAATGGAAGAAGACCGAACTATAACCGAACGCAGGTCGAAAAATTCTGTTTTAAAAATTTCTACTCGCTTTCCAGAGAAACCGCTGCAAGGTTGGACACTTCAGACGGTACGCTTTCTATTGCGGTACAAAACAGAAAAGCGATGAAGGACGGTAGACAGTCCCTTTAAACTCTGAAATCTGCAATATTCAAGCAGCACGCCTTTCTCTAGGTTCTATGAAGAGAAAATTGTCGTAAGGTAATTAGAAAGCTTGTAGGACAGGAGTGAATTTAGCTCATTTTTCTGCTTGCCAGGTTCGTGCAAATTTACTTTCTTTTTTATTTTACTGGCTAATCCACAACAAGTATTGCACATTAGCAGGACCATGTAGTGTCTTGTAATTACCAGTACTCACCAACTTTACGAAGCAGTGCTTGAAACAAAAGATTTTCAAGAAATAATAAATCTCGCAAACATTTTTGGTGGTGGCGCCAACTGTGAAAAAAAAAATCAAGTTGTTTCACGTCAGTTCCGACGTTCGTCAAAAGTGGCGACTCTAAACATTACTAAGCCGCCAAAACACGGATGGGTTATTTCTTCAGACTTCGGTGTTAACTTCTTGAATACACAGTGTGACCCCATGGGGCTGCTGAAAAAAAGAAAGAGAGGGATTGAGAGAAAGAAAGAATGGAATAAAACGTGTTGCCCTGTACAACATGAATGCATAGCCAGCAGGTTAGGCTAAAGCCCCTATACGTTCTTTAGGTTAGGCTATTGTTCCGAGGATTCCAGGAATTGCTTGGTTGCTCGCCTCTGTACTCAGGTTACTGTAGAAGCGTTTTTGAAGTACACAAGGAACTTCACCTTGCCTCCTCATATTTTTGAGGCTCGTATGACAGTACCTAGAAACCTGCTTTCCGGGAACCACGCAGTGAGGTGGCGAGTGCTTGACAGTGTATGTGTGTTTGAATATTTCACGCGACGCCGGTTCAGCGATAGGATTTTGCAAAATAGTGAGGGCCCCCTGGCGTACACTTTGCAAACACCTGTAAGTCGGCTTTCCAGCAAGAATATTTTCCTACAAAACTCTCCTTTCCCTGACTGCTTTTCTCCCTCTAAGCGTGTTGACCCCTCCACATTCCAGCGAGGGCTCAGCATCAAGGCTTTTGAAAACATACCGCAGGAATGTCACGCCTCATTGTAAGTTCGCTCTTGCACCGAGAGAAAGGGGGACACGAAAGAAAGGAAAGACGGGGATTAGTGGTGAATGGAAAAAATTGTTTGTCTGCCTTTCTGGTAAAGGCTTTCCTGGGGAAAACGAACTTGCTTGAGCATGCTCTGTAACTGCAGCGAAAAGCGCAGATGGCTGTGCGAGCTCTGGAGCTCCCAGCCGCGCGAAACAAACCAAATGTCACGTGTCCCGACGCAAGTTCTGAAACGCATAATTTTCAGTAATAATAAGAACTAACAGACAATAATGCCAAGGCATTATTGTCCGTTACTTCTGGTTAATATTGTGTCTAACAAAGAAAAACGAGCCCTAAAAAGTCATATGTCCATGATTTTCAGTAGGTTGTCTTGTCGTCGAAATATGTATTGTATTTACCAGCGTAATAATTACACTCGCGTAATGGTAACACATCCGCTTTCGTCATCTTTTTTTTCGAATGATCATCGTACCCTCGAAAATTACTGATGTGACTGCCATTTGCTTTTTGCAGTGCACGGCAACCCATCTAGCAGAGAGGTAGCAGAAATAAACCTTGGACAGTGCGAAATGGTTAGACCACACGTGCACAATTTACGCTCTATGAACTAATAACATTTACAAAAACTAAATTGAGTAAATAATCTGTTTGCACATGCAGATCAAGTGGTACCTTATTTTATAGGCACCCCTCAGTGACCAAAGCGCTCGACGTAGCTCTTATTTACCGTCCCTATTATTGCCGGCATCGGCGATAATAAGACGGTAAACACATAGACGCACCCAAGCTTGTCCCTCCTACGGACCTTTTCAAGGAAGGCTTTCGGGGAGCTTCTGAAGGTATGAGGTCAAGCGGCACATGCGCGACACCCGCACTACAATAGACAGTTATAGTTTAGCGGGCTTAACGGAATAGCGGGCTTACCGGAATAGCGGGACCGAAATGCGCATGCGCAGTACCGTAAGGGACCCTTAGCGTTTACCGTGAGCGTTACCGTGTTTGCGTGGTTTACGTAGTGTACGTAAAACATGGCGGCGGTTTCGGACGCCCGCTTCGAACTGAATTTGGCGTATAGTTGTTGAAAGATTCACTTCGTTCGCAGCAAATGACTGTGCTAAATAACGTCGCTTGCCTTCAGGTGGCTTCGGCTACCGAGTAATACGAGTAACATAGCGGAGTTTTTGAGATCGCTTCCCATTTCGAACGTTCCTAGGCCTATCTAGAAGATCGGTGTAAACAAGTATGCAACATGGAAATTTTCGCTATTGGTGCTTAGTTCATATTTATTTACTTTTATTTTCACTAAAAAAAGGAGCAATATTGCTGCGTGCGGGGATACAGGCGAACATTCTCGGTTTTGTTCTTTTCACTTTTTTAACGCATTCACCCTTCGCTAGGTGGCGCCACCGTCCCGGCTTGGGCACGTAAACGCTATCCCGCTAAACTAAAACACGCTTTCCGCAACCAACGTTTGAGGAACGGTAACGCTATTCCCTTAACCCACGCTATCACGCTAACGCTAAACTACAACTGTCTATTAAAACTGGTGACAGCGGACACATCTCTAATTACTATGCACGTGCGCATGGTGCGGGCTGTTCCACGCAAGCCAACACTGCCGGTGTCGAGGGCCAATCCTAAACTTTCTCGAGAAGTCCCTTCACAAACGAAGTCTTCTCTTTTTTAGAGAGAGAGAAAGAGTTGTTTCAGAAACCGAATCACTATTTCCAGCAACCCTTTTGGCAGCATGGCTCAGCGTCTGACCTCTCTATTGTAAACAGTTTTACCTTTCCACGAGAGAGGGAGCACATCTTTTTTTCTTGAAGCAAAAGAAGGTGACAAGTGGGACGGGACTGAAAGCCCCCGTTCTTGTCGGAACTCGCAAAGCTGCCCACCGATGGGAACACAAAAAGAGGTGGTGCTAGTTGGAGACAAGAACATCGAGATTGTAACTGAGATTGTTGTCGCAGAGCTTGGATCTCCGACCGTGCATATCTGGCAGAAGTGCGACGGCTGCTGACGCTATCGCCTATGCAAAAAAGTACGACAAGGAAGCTGAAGTGCGCACGCGACAGTATATCATGCATGCCGGGTTGCATGACGTACTGAGAGGAAAACCGGAGGATGTCACAAAGGCCCTCAACCTACAGTGGACAGGGAGGCCTCGGAGCTTAATTGTCTGTTCCATTCCAGAGATATACGGAAGGGGGGGGGGGTGAAACACGGGCCGCTGTTGTGCTTGCCAATGCCAAGATCAAGAAATGGTGCAGGAGGACGGGAAACCGCTTTCTAGACTTGGCGAAAGTGGTGCAGTCGACTGGTTTTCAAAAAGACGGTCTACACTATAACGAGACGACAGCAATGGAAGTCGGCCGAGTCATAGGCAGAGTGGAGGCGCCTTTTTTAGGCCTTGGACTATCCCATCAACGGGAAAAAGGGGCAACAAAAACCATGACGCCATGCCTCGGCCAAAGCCTATGCAACGAGCACCCTGGACCTCCGCATCGGAGCTGGGAACCGACACAACATCGGCTGTCGAACCGAGGGAAGCGTGGGCAAGGGAACAGGACAGATCCGGAGCAAGGAAGACTGGCCCAGCTCATCGAGAAGACCCTCGAGAAGGTGCTCTCCAAGAAATGGCCCACTCTGTGAATGACGTCCAGGGGTCCGACGGAGCTGTGCGACGGAGACCACGTCATCCCAAGGCCCAACAACGGAGGCGCAGAGTTCGACACCAAAACCCAGGACGAATATCGATTGCTTTCCTCAATTTGCATGGTGGTCGGCGCTTGGTAAAATGGGAGGAGCTCTATATTGGAATGGAGGAAGAAGGTATCACGTTGTATGGAGTGGCAGAGACACATCTTCGGGATCTAGAGAGCCACCAGTCAATCCACTTTGGAACTGAGCGGGCTGCAATCGAGAAAGTACAGCCCGGGGGGGGGGGGGGAGGTGTGGGGTTTCTGTGGCGAGAGGGCAGCACCTGGACACCGATCGACAGCTGCTGTGCGGAACACACCTGGATGGTTGGCCACGTGCACGCAATGCCAGTATTAGCGTGCGTAGTCTACCTAGGTGTTGCTCCAAACAACAATCGGAGAACACCAACATCGTACACTGCATCAGACAAGACATTGAGCGCTGGGGGCAAGGTCATGAAGTGCTGATCCTAGGCGACTTTAATGGCCACATCCAGGAGCTCGACGGTTACACTGACCACAATGGGAGGCTCTTGTTAGAGATGACCCAGGAGCTTTCCCTTGAAATCGCAAACCTCAGAGCAGACTGCGAGGGCACGTATAGTGGTGCGCACGGGGCCTGAGCTCATGCATCGACTATGCCCTTGTGTCACCAGGTCTTGGCAAGAGCCTCCGGAATGTGCATATTGATGAGGAAGGCCGGCACAGTTTGGGCAGTGACCATAATCGCCTCAGGCTGCAGTTTGAAGCATCTCCTTGGCGTCAAAAGGTGAAGAAACACGAGCCTGCTACGCGATTTCTCCCCGACGCGGCCTACGAGGAAGTGGCCAACGAACTTGAACTATGCTCCGGCCGCGAACAAGCAGATACCTATGAGCAGTACATTGCCCAGCTCCGCCAGATCATGCGGAAACACGAGAAGATTGTCAAGGCGCGTCGAGGGTTTAGCAGAAAGAGTTGGTGGGATGGGGAGGTCCAAGCAGCAATAAAAGCCCGCCGAACCGCCAACCGATGTCACCGCCAGTGTGTAAAGAGGCCCCACAGCGCGGATGTCCAGGCGACATGGCAGGAATATCTGCGGCGAAAACGGGAGATGCAGGCTATCACACAACGGAAGATAGCAGAAGCCAACCACAAGACGCTCCACGCAATCAAGTCTGCAGGCAGAGGAGCAGCGGCCAAATTCTGGACATATGTCTCTCGGCTCGATGGCAAAGCAACACAACAGGAAATTCGCACAGAATCAACGAGGGACAAGACCACAGATCTACACCGAGCCTTAACCGACCATCTTCACCAACTGTACGCGCAGCCACACCCCAGTACACATACTGAACTCCCCTGCCCAGATGTCTCAGAACCGACTGGCACAGGCCACCAGAAGTGGACAGTGGCAAGGAGCGCCATTGACAGGGCTATCTCCAAGATAGGTGCCCGCACTGCTCGGGGCTTCGACGGTATTCCTGCAGGGCTGGTGAAACGCCTCGGTGCTGGCGCACGGGCCCAGCTGGCCGATTTCTTCAGCGAAATCCTAGCTGGTGTCCCTATACCAAGTGACTGGCTACGTGGCAAAGTAATCCTGCTCCCGAAAAGGGGGGGAGACCCCGGCCTCCTACGAGACTGCAGGCCACTCACAATCACAAGTGTAGTGTACCGTGTGTTCGCACAAGTTCTCAAAGCCTGGATGACTACGTGGGCCGAAGAGGGTGGTCACCTCACGGAGTTACAGAATGGTTTTCGACGAGACCGACGGCTGGAGGACAACCTTTTTGTCCTGACCCAATGTATAGAGGTTGCACGAAAGGAGGAACGGGGGCTGATTGGCTGCTTCCTAGATGTGTCAAAGGCCTATGACAGTGTACCACACGAGCTATTACTACAGCACCTAGAGGCACTTGGGATGCCGCCCACATGGACTGGCTTGCTTGGACGCCTGTATAGAGACAGCTCTGTTGTGGCCACCCTAAACGGAGCCTACTCAAGTGAGGTGAGGGTGGGCAAGGGATTAAAACAAGGCTGCCCTCTTTCACCCTTACTCTATATGTTGTATACCGCCGGTGTAGAGCGCACAATACTAGCCTCTGGGGTGGGCTTTGTGGTGGAGCGCATAAGCGATGGGCTCAAAGAACAGCAAACCCTGCCGGGACTCGTATTCGCTGACGACATTGTGCTGCTGGCGGGAAACAGTGGCGACCTGCAGACCCTCGTTACCAGCTGTGCCGAGGCCATGGCGCCACTGGGACTGCAGTTCAACACGAAGAAATCGGCGGTGGTCAACTTCTCTGGCCCGGGGCTTCCTGGTTTGCTGACACTGCCAGGTGGAGGACTGCTGCCCGAAGCACCTGAGTACCGATACCTCGGGGTGAACTTCTGGGCACAAGTAGATTATACAGCAAACCACGAGAGGCACCTGAGACAAACATCCCAGAGGGCCGGCCAAGTACTCCGTAGGAGGTGCCTGTGGGGTTTCAACCGTCCCATTATGGTGCGCGAACTATGGAAGGCGGTACACGTGCCGGCGCTAACTTTCGCTAATGCAGTGATTTGCCCCGCTGCGCAGACCCGGGAGTGGCTTGAACGCAGTCAGCGCGCCGTAGGACGACTTGCTCTGGGGTGCCACGGCAACGTTGCCAACGAGGCAGTCCAGGGTGACCTGGGTTGGTCCTGTTTCGAAGCGCGGGAAGCTCGGAGCAAGCTGTCCTACGAAGGCAGGTTGCGCCTGATGCAGCCACATCGCTGGGCACGGCGAATATTTGATTATGTTCACCGCAACGGCATCCGCACCAGATGGTCGAAAAGACTGCAGCACCTCAGCAGGAAATACGGCTTCTATACGAGCCCTGTGCAGGAGGACACCGAGCATAAGTGGTCCAAAGCAGTTAAGACCCAAGTGCGAATGACGGAGGCTGACACTTGGCGGCGAGACATGGAGGAGAAGAGTACACTGAGGATCTACAGGGAATCCAAACAGGAGATCCATGTCGAACCCCTATTCGACAATAGTGTAGCCAGCAGCCTCCTCTTCGAAGCACGAGCCGGCGCTCTCAGAACTCTGGCATATCGCCGGCGCTTTGATGACAGCGTGGGAGATGCAATGTGCCGTGTATGTGGTGCCGACGAGGAGACAATCGAACACTTGGTCATGAACTGCGAGGGCCTCACAAGAGCACCTACAGATGGCACCACCTTACAGCAGGCGCTTGGATTGATGGTATTCAATGATCACGAAGACCATGCGGTCTTTATACAGGGCCAAAAAATACCGAGGGTAAGCGAGTACAAGTACCTCGGAGTATGGGTAAATGAGGGGGATAGATATATGGAGGTACAAGAGAAAGCATCGGTAGCAAAGGGAAAGAGGAATGCTGAAATTATGAAGCACAGAGCTTTATGGGGATACAATAGGTACGAGGTGCTTCGAGGGCTGTGGAAGGGTGTGATGGTCCCGGGGCTTACATTTGGGAACTCAGTAGTGTGCATGAAGTCAGAGGTACAATCAGGAATGGATGTAAATCAAAGGACGGTGGGCCGCCTCGCGTTAGGCGCTCACGGGAAGACGACAAATGAGGCTGTAAAGGGTGATATGGAATGGACAGGCTTTGAAGTGCGGGAAGCTCAGAGCAAAATGAGATTCGAAGAGAGGCTGAGGAAAATGAAGAAGAGTAGATGGGCAGAGAAGGTTTTCAGGTATTTGTATAGAAAAAGTGTTGACACGCAGTGGAGAAAAAGAACTAGGAGGCTCACCAGTAAATATACGGCTAGCAGTGCGGGCGATATGGCAACAAGGAGCATTAAGCGGAAGGTCAGAGAGGCGGAGAGGACTTATTGGATGGCAGCGATGGAAAAGAAGCCGGCTCTGAGTAACTACCGAAACGGAAAAAAAGGAAATAAGGAGGGAAAGGTTTTATGATAATTCAAGGGGAAGCGCTTTACTGTTGAAGCAAGGTCGGGCTGCCTTAGAAGGCGTAGTTATAAAGCGAGATTCAGTAACGAAGAAGAACAATGTACATGCTGCGGGGGAACTAAGGAAACGATGGAACATGTACTGATTGAATGTGGCGATATTCACCCAGGTATACGTGTGGGCACGAGTCTACATGAAGCCTTGGGTTTTAGGGACAACAATGGAAAGCTGAACATGTCCGCGATAGAAATAAGTAAGAGACGGTTAGAGTATTGGTGGCAGAAAAGTAGAGATAAAGAACAAAAATAAATAATGGGGGAATAATAAGGTCATTCTGCCTTAAGAGGCAGAGAGATAGACCGTGAATTTGTATTTTTTGGTATAATAACATAGATTTAATCAATGTAGATAAGGTATTAGGCCAACATGAAACAAGGAAGCTTTTTTTTTCTTTT
>NC_051186.1:70478658-70515122 GCF_013339695.2 Rhipicephalus sanguineus
AAACGCTCGGAGCTGTAACGTCGTTTAAGAACATACGAGGTTTCTTTGGACAGTAAAAATCAAACGTGACAAGCGGCATCCGAAGAACACACTATGCACTTGCAGCGTATGTTTCCGGCCGGTATTTCGAATGCACGTGCAAGGATAACTTCTGCCGGTGTTAACATTGCGTAATAAATGGACACACTGATATCAGCTACATGCTTAAAATGCTTTGGTTCACGTGTGCATGTGCATGAATCCTGCATTTTTCTTCGCTAGCATTCTTTACTGCACTTGGTTGGTCCTGTATCTGCCTTTGATTTTTGCTTTCGCTATTTTTGTGATTTGAAATGTATCATGGAATATATTATGCGTGTTTGTCTGCAGATGAGATCCTTCTTTTTTCCTAATAATAATTATTTGTGAGAATTTACGTCCCAAGTACCCCGATATGATTATGAGTGGCACGTATATAGTGGAAGGCTCCCGAAATTTTGACCATCTGTTTTTCTTTAACGTACACCAAAATCTAAGTACGCGGGCCTCTGTCATTTCACCTCCATCGAAATGGAGCCGCTGCGGCAGGGATTCCATCCCGCAACCTTCGGGTCACCAGTCAAGCACCATAACTAAAACCACGGCGGGTTCTTGTTTTCTATGTTCCTTTCCGTGTTTCAAGTACGCCTTCTGTGCTGGTCTGATGCACATGTATGTATGTGCGCACTTAAGTGTTTTTTATCCTTCCCTGTTTCTGTGTTTCAAGGTTACATTTTCTTCCTGTCTTAAATAATTACGCAGTTCCTGTTTTTTTAATCATTTACGATCACTGTGAATCGACTAGTGGCAGTTGTGTTTTATTGTGTAATTTGTGTTTTATTTGTGTAATTGCTTCTGTCAGCACCGCACTAATGCGCACAAATAAATGGCCTGTACACTGGATATTAAAGCGCGCGCGCACGCACGCACGCACGCACACACACACACACACACACATTCAATATCTTATTTCTTTGAGCAAGCATAATTTATTTATTAATAATGTAAGCCCTGAAGGCTCATACAGGAATGCGCATACAAACAGTTCTCGCGAAGCGTCTATACAAAGACGCATGAAAACAAAAAGAAGACGGGGAAGCATTGTGTGCAGTAGACACGCTATGTCAGTAAAAAAATACAAGAAACAAAGTCAAGTTGTACAATGAGTACGTCATGGAAAACCATGTAATGAAATAAAAACTCACAGGCTCCCTTATGCGATCGCTTAAGACGGCTGGAAAGCGAAAGCCATCTTCTTCTTCTCATTTTTTTGCGCGCAAAGCGCGGTTTTGCATTGCCTCCAAGATCGGAGGCACCTCACCTGGTTTTGCACTGCCTCCGTGATCTGCCCACTTTTGACCAAGCTACGATGTCATGTGATAACGGCATCATATGACGTCACGCCAAAATTTGTGAAGCCATGATGACGTCATATGGTGACGTCATCACGCGACGATAATTTTTTGCATCCCTCGTCTACAACGCCGTGGTACGCTGACGCCGTAGACGCGGGACGCCGACAGTCGAATTTCGCGTTTGATGAGGCATTTAATGCTTTCGCCTTAAAAAGTACGTCCGCCACGGTGGTATAGTGGTGACGGAGCTCGGCAGCTGACCCGAAAGTCACGGGGAAAATGGGAGAGGGGGGAAATGGGAGAGGGGGAAATGGGAGAGGGGGATGGCAGAGAGAAAGTGGAGAGGGGGAGATGGGATGTGGAGAGGGGGAGGGGAGAGGGGATGCGCATGCGCAGTAAGGGCGGTCACGCCGCACACCACCACCACCACCACCACCGGATTGAACTCCGCTATAAGATACTTCGCACCTAAAACGCACTGATGCTGCGCGCATGCAAAGTTTTACGGCATACTACTCAACAACGTATTCATCGTTTTGATAAGGACTCAAGGTGGATAAGGACTCGAGTGCCGATACAGTAGCGGCTATAGATTGTGAGCAAGAAATGTCAGGAATAATAAAGGAGCTTTCGTATCATTTTAGCAGGATATTCGCACGATACTGCCCCTCCGGCCTTTATTCTGTGTACAATATGTATGATGCCATTTATAATAAACGAGTAAATTGTTTGCAAACTTAGCAAAATGAGCCACCTTAATCGCGCTTAGGTAGCTTCGCAACACTAAATTGTGTGTGTTCAGATACATATACTGCTGCTGCTGACATATATACAAATACTTTAAGCGATTGTTTGGGCACTTGGAATGCAGAGCTTATGAGAAAATTAAGTAAGGCTTTAGACTTTGTCGTTTCCGGCGTAAGGAAGAGGATTCGTTTTCAACATAACGGAGTCTACGCTGCATGCCTCCAGCGCGTAACACATGCGCAGGCCGTGAGCTTACATGAATTACATGCTTCCTTAATAAACATTTAGGCAAGAACAGCAATAAAAGCTGCCCAAGCTTCAAAAAAGAAAAGAAAAAGAGAAAGCTCACTAGCGTGCACCTATTTCCGGACGTATCCGCGCACCGCAAGCGCTTTGTGTAGCGCGTTTCGCATGCTGCCGAGCTGCGGCGGGATTCGCAATGGCGGCCGTCGTAGCAGACGACGCGCCTGTCCTCACCCTCAGCGGAGCGCGCGGGCATCGAGGCACCCTAACTCATACAACTCCCCGCCGCCCCCACCCGAAATAGAAATTTTCCATAAACCCCTGCCGCACTGGCTTATGCAAGAGTAGCCCTACTGCTTTCGGAGTACTTAGCCTAGGTGCTGTGAACTAGCTTAGGTCGTCGTGTTCCAAATTGGCGGCATGACTGACAGTTGCAGAACTCCATTGCAGGTGGCGCCACTATTTTTTGGTATAATAACATAGATTTAATCAATGTGGATAAGGTATTAGGCCAACATAAAAGAAGAAAGGTTTTTTTCTTCTTTTTTTTTCTTCTTCGAGCCTGGTGGCAGACATGTCACCGCCCCGTTATAAAGGGGACGCTCATGGCATCCATCCATCCATCCACCTAAAGTCGTGCTAGCCGTGCCTAAAGCACGAAGTTGCTGCCCACCATTACCTATCCTGGCAGTTAGCTGACCTTTATCTTAAGTATATTTAAGTATATTCATGCTCCGATATCATGTGTACCCGGCATGTAACTCTTATCGATGTAACCAGCACCATCGATTTAGCATCAGAATATTAGGAAAACCGGAAGTGACTGCTAGACCGGAAGTTCTTGGAAGAGAAGCAAGAGTGGCACTCGTCGCTCGTGTCAGTAAAACACCTACAATCAATCGGGTGTTTCAGCAGCGATGGTTTAGCGTGCGGTAAGCACGTAAATACCGTCCGTAGTAATCGGTACGTCGCTTTTTTAATCATCAAGGTCTATATTAGCCACAATAACTGTCTCAACATGTTACCGCACGCACTGAGCAGCTCGCTCATGTAAACGGTTTTCGGACCATAGGTTTAACTCTTTCAAGCACGGGGGTCAGCGTTGCTAACCACCAATTCAACATTTTTTGCAGTGTCACCTATATGTTCATTAAGCAAACAAGTCTTCACTTTTCCCTATTAGTCACTGACACAAACATTAACTAACAGCATTAACTAACACAAACAAAACAAGTCGACTCATGATACAAAGCCTTCAGGGCCCGACCCTCCGGATTTGTTTGGGCCTGCCTCAGAGTGCGACACACGTAAGACATCTTGCCCGGACTCCACACCACCACCTAGCCTCTCTACCAGCGGACAGATCACGCACCTCTTTTTGCCTAACCGCGCATGTCGAGTCAATGCCAACTGGCTTCACGCCTGCGGCGAGAACTTCGATGCCTCCATGGTGCCTCAAACAGCCAGTCATATCAGCCTGACAATACCAGGCGCCCAGAAAAAAACAAGATTTGTCGGCACCACCTCTTAAACAGCTCGCTTTACTTCTATTGTACGAAAAGTATAGGTCTATATACCGACGGCTCCGTCCTAGCGAGCAGCTGAACAGCGGCGGTCGTGAATCCAGTGAACGCCACAACTAATCGATCTCAGGACGGCTCATCCAACAATATCGACGGCAGCAGAGCTTACAGCGCTTCGTGCCGCGCTACTCTTAATTAATGGCTGAATGAGAAAAAAAAATTGGACCATCACCCCGAAGGGAACCCTGATGGGATGCTAAGCAGCAGCGTTGCGCACGGGTGGCGTCACGGGTTGAACGGCGCTAACACGGGTGCTGCGGTGAGCGCTGGAAGATTCGTTTGAAGCGAAACTCGGTGTAGCGTTTACTGGTGTAAACGTTTGTTTGAAACGCAGACACGGGAGGCGAGCGGAAGTTGGAGCCGGCAGCTGCGGGCGCTCCGGCGGGTGAGAGAGAGAGTGACGTACGCGCGCACCTGCGAGGGAAGCGTGCGAGGGGAGCGGACGTCAACGCACAGCTGCGGCGTGACCTACTTGGCACCGCTCCAACACCTGCGCCGAGGGAAGCGCGTTGCCTCGCGTTTGTGCGGACGGAGTGACAGCGTTACACAGGCTAGTCAAAGAGCTGCTTTCGCATCTAAAGGGGTATTCAGACGGAGGAGAAATGCTCGGGGGGTAAAGGCGGAGCCTAGTGACGTCAACTCGCGAGGAGAAGTCGCCACAAATGCCCCCCACTCACACGGACGGGGCGAACGGAGGGGGAGACCAGTGTTACCAGACTACTCCTGTGGCTTGTACCGCCCGTTTCACCAGCTGCCGACGACGATGACCCCAGCTACAGATGACCCCAACTGCAGACTGGACACCCACTGCCGCTCTCTGCAGGAGCAAGTGCAACAATGTGGCCAAACAAGAGCCAGAAATTCCGCCACATCCCCCACCGCCGGGGGATTGTTTGTCCTTTCGGGGAAAACGTCCCCGTCTCCTCCGAGGAGGCGCGGGGGGGTCACGCCCACTCGCTAATCCGTGACGTCGTGGTCACGTGATCCGCAACCCCCCCGTCTCCCCCGAGCATTCCTCCCCCGTCTGAATACCCCTTAAAAGGTGGACGATATTCTGCGACTCCAAGGCGGCACTGTCGACATTACGCCGTGGTCCGCACGAAAAGTTCGTATTTGAGACTGTAGAGATGTTGCACCAAACCACATTACATTTCAATGGCTACCAAGTGACCGCGGGATTATTGGTAATGAACGGGCCGATCAAGCTGCCCGTTCATCCCATACAAAGAACCGCGACCTGTCGATACCTCTTTCTAGGACAGACGCTGCTCGGCTGCTCCGCATGCTCGCTCACCACTGCACCACGTAAAATTGGAATGAGCCACATTTCATGCATGCACGATTACGCTCTTGGCCCCACGCTAAGCCTTCGACTTCCATCAAGACTTCGCCGAGGTGATGCTACCATTTTTGCGTAGATTATGGCTGGGCGTCGCGTTTATACAGGCGTGTGTGTTCCGCATACGGATGGCCGACACCGCCGCCTGTGCACACTGCGGCGACGAAGAAACAATTCGACATGTTCTGTGAGACTGTCCGGAGTACAGAACACAGAGAAAATCGCTTTGTAATGCTCTCACTAAGTTAGACGATCAGCATCTCTCAGAAGAAAGACTACTGCGCAAGGGCGTCCGCAGAAGTTTTTCCAGGGGGGTGCATCAGCAGAGGGTGGGGGAGGGGGGCATACAGCATAGGTAGCTTTTGTTTCATTGCCGTGACATGGCCGGCAAGATTAGTCCACAGCAGTATGTATACGTGCAAAGTTGGCTGGTAATCCTGAATGATGTTTCACGCGGATATGCGGGACTGGAGTGTGCTAATCAAGCTGAGTAGCTTACTGCTACTGCATAGAAAATTATTATCCAAAATTCCAAGGGGGGGGGGCAGCTGCCCCCCTTGCACCCCCCTCCGGACGCCCATGCTTCACGTCAGTCACAAAGTTTATCCTTCTTTCTGCGAATTATCTGAAGGAACCAAGCTGCGGCCGCTTCGTCTTCGGCCCTATAGTGCCGAACGCAACCGGTTCGGTCATAACAGAACGATCATTTGCTCTTGGAGGCTTGCTCGGCGACGCTTCGGCGAATATAATTCGCAACACCGCCAATTTCCTTGTATAAATACTCCACTGGTATAGTGATCTGTGCTGCCCTCTTTTAGATTACGTTTTGTACGACGAAAAGCCAGAGTTCGAAAAACACTGAATGGTTTCCACATCTATTGATACATATATTTGTTCTCGTACCAGTACAGACTCCTAACGTTGTATCTGGCCCCGGCCGGTCTGGAGGCGCGCGCTCCAGACCGGCCGCGCTCTGGCTATGAACGAAAGGCTGCTTTTTTGCTGTAGCGGTAATGCCACACTTATTCCAACGACCTCCTACTCAGAAGAGTAGCGCTGTGGGCTAGTTGGTGTTGCATTTTTGCCACAATGGCATAGCGCGAAGCAGGACGGGGTACACACAACGACGAAGACGAACGCTTACTTCCAACTGAAGGTGTATTGTTTATACAGACATAGCAATATCCGAAAAAAAAAACGAACAAACAAGAAACGTGAATTGCAACATACAGAAATACCCCCCCTCCCCCTTGTGCTTTGTGGCCACGCTGACGTCTTCCAGGAATGATGACTTAGTTTGGGAGACACTTAAGGATGGCTTGCTAATGAATGGCCATTCATCACGTGCCATGCGAACTGCTTCCACAGTCACGTGAGTGTGGTCGTGCACGTGCGAAAAAATCGCCTTTCGCCTTTATTTCATCGAACACGCGGCCGCAACCGCATACGCTACAATGCGGTCTTTTAGGAAGTTACGGTGATACCGTAAGAAAACACTGTACGGTCCTCCTCTTTCCTATCCTTCCTACCGAGTACGCTGCTCCTTTCCAGGGCTGGGCAGAGATACTCAGAAAAGTATTCCGGAATACAGATATCGAAATACATGAACTGGAAGCCTAAAATACAGATACTGAGATACATTTGCTTTTAACGTAACGGGATATTTCAAAGATACTTTTGCAATAAGACAAAAAAAGTATTCCGGAATACAGTTACAGCGATACAGGTACTGGAATACTTTTTTTTATTTGAAGGATGCTTATACTACGCAAAGACACTTATTAGTGCAGCATAATGTTGTAATTAAAGTTACAGCGCATCGAAACGTTCAGTTCATTTATTCATTTATTACAGTACCCTCAGCGCCATTAAGACATTGCAGGGGAGGGGGTGGACAAAGTACATAATTAGCAATAAAGACATAATTACAAGTATCAATTGCCATAAAAATACACTATTTCACAGCAACAGTAACAAGGATTGGACACCGAAATCGACATACTTAGCGAACAAACTAAGCTTTGCTAGAAATAGCACACTTTAATCAAATCACTCGAATCACTAATGAAAACCAGTGAATTGAGAAAAAGTATGCATTTACTTCGCACATAAGATCTGCTTTACTGAGAAGGTTGCTGTGTGAGCATCTCAAATAGGCTGTCTTCTAACAGCGTCGGTTCAGCCTCAGCACAAGACTCACGAAAGAAAAAAAGTCTGTCTACCTCTGAAGGCGAGCACAAATTCGTGTTACAGTGAATAAATATCGCCTTCATAGCCGGATTGCCCTGCAGCGTGGCGATATCTCTTCTCGGGTCATCTAGATACCGAAACACTTCCGCCCTCACTTGGGTTGTTCTGACTGTTCAGAATCCGAAGTCTGTCCCCATTTTCGGAATCCTCAGCCGTCTGTCCCTGTCGGCTTCAATGAAGCTTTCACCACCACCACCGACGCTACCAGCACCTATTTCAGAAAGCCGCAACAGGCGAAGTCGGCTCCGGCGGTGGGGGAGCCTGCTACCACAAAAGACCGTTTCACGCATGTAATCAATTAGGAACGCACCCTGACATTGGAGAGGTGGCTGAAAGCGCGTCAAAGATAGCCATCTTCTAGTCACTTCCGCCGCGACTACTGGAACTGCTTTTGGAAGTGCCGCCGCTTTGAGAACTGAACGCACGCGAAGCATTGCAAAGCCTGTTCCAAGGCGGTATCCGCGCGGGGGGTCGCGAAGTAATGGTTTGCCACCCGAAAAAAATTAGGCGTGCTGCACTGACCTTGAGAGACAGCGACTTTCGTCGGCAGATGCCGACAACACTGCCCCCGCGATTCTGCCGTCTGCGGCGTCGCGCGCTTTACCACATGGACCATTCTGTGCATGAGCGGAAACCATCGCCGCCCTATCCTGTCGGCGACCGGTGGCGCGTCTTTGCTTGTCTTGGCACAAAAAAGAAAAAAAAACGCCATTCCCCCATTGGAAGCAAGCCTCAACTCATTTCCGACAAAAAAGAAACAATGTAACGAGATACCCGTGTCCAGCATAGTATCGCGATACAGGCGATACATCGTAAATGTATTTCACTACTGAGATACAAATACATTTTTCAAATGTATCTCGATACAGAAATACAGATACTCAAAAGTATCTCTGAAATACTATCGCGATACTCTTGTATCGCGATACTGCCCAGCCCTGCTCCTTTCCCACTCGTGCTTTTCCCGCTCCAAATTCCAGTGAAGCAGCACCAACATCATAAATGCCCTTTTTTTTCTTTTTCAGAAATTGCTGTTGGCTTCTCACGCCTCATTGTTGCCTGTCAGCCTACGCATTGTTAACGGGGAGCCTGTACCTCGGGGGACGCACTGTCACTGGAACTGGTAGCGGCTAAAGCACAAGGAGCAAGAAAGGGGCAACGGTATACGGTGCTGTATCACCGTAACTAGACATGTCCACGGGTCCCAAAATCATCGGCGGCGGCGCGCCGGTGTTTCCACCTCCGGCGGTGGCGTGTGAACGGCGTGGGGTTCATCGGATCGGCGGCGGCGTGGCGCGGAGGAGAGGTAGGGGGGGAAGAAGGCGTAGATTCGAGAGACCGTGGGGAGAGAATTTTGTCCCTTGAATTTTGGAAAAAATCTTTCACTGAAACGGCGTAGTAGTGAATGCGACAGCAACATGTCGTAATGATATACGAACTAAGGATAGCAGCTAACTCTTTTCCGTTCGATCTTGCGCAACTCTAAAAAACGCTGGTGTATGGGAATACGGCCGCTCCCGGGAGAGAAGCGATCTTCGTGCAGTTTCTCGTATCAGTGGACACAGCACGAAGCGGTGAAATCACAGCGCGTAGAATGGCATACTAGCCGTTTGCTGATGTCCGCCGTCATAGCGATTGCACCCTTTTAGTCAAAGTTCACAGTTGCTGCTCGAGCCGCGCTGCCCTCCCTCTTACCCCGGCGTCCCTTCATGCTCCTTCGTCCAGCGAAAGACAGGCGGGCGTTTCCTTTCTGGTTGAGGAGCAATTAACGCCAGGCCTCGCAGGCGGGGTGATGTTATCGCATGCGCCCTCCGTGCGACTGAGAAGGCCAGCTTGTTTCATCTCTGCTTCAGCCATGTTCCTCGCCAGCGCACGCGACCTTTTACTCGCGGGTACAACATACGATGCGCGCAGTGGTGTTGTCGATTCAGACTTTATGCGGAACAGTACCGCGACGTTGAAAAGCTGTCCAGAGTGTGCATCTAATTGTTATCGCAATCAAGAAATATACGAAAACCGTGGAAGAGGGCTCGCCTTTTTTCTGGAGAGCTGCATCGTCTCCGCTGTAAAGTTTTCGTCCGTTGGAAGACTCAAATAATCCGATGCCTTTTCCATTGGTTTCGTTCTCGCCATACCCTTCTTACAGGTGATATCTCCTCGCCACATATTTCTTCATAAAATACGCGTACAGTGTAATTACTAAGCGTTCAGCCTATCAGGATTTTGCGCTTGTCGGCTACACCCTGTTATCTCCGCTTGCGCGCAAAATGGAAACGCGCAAAATGAAGCGAAATCAGTTGATTGCGCATGATACATAGTCACGCGAGACATGAAGAAAGGGCGGGTGACTGCATGGCAAAGCAGGGTGGGAGACAATTCACAGTTGATATTCCTCGTATATTAAACAATAGAGAGTGCGTACCCTAATGATCTCACGTGAATCACTGTTGTGGCGTCACGAAGTGCGCCAAAAAGGCGAGAAACTCCAGGAGAGAATAACGCGCTCGAGTTTGTATTTTGAGAGGCTGTTTTGGGGTCCTCTAATATGGACACTCTGGACAGCTCACCGTCGCCGTACTGTTCCGTATAATGTCTAAATCGACAACATCGCTGCGCGCATTGTATGTTGTACCCGCGAACAAAAGCTCGCGTGCGCTGGCGAGGAACATGGCTAAAGCAGAGATGAAACAAGCTGGCCTTCTCTCCTAATTTTTTTTTTCTGCAAGGTTATAGCGCAAGCTTGAAGCGCGTACTGTTCCTCTAACTTGTGTTGGGAGTTGTGAAAGCTTTGTGACGTCAAAATGAGAAAAGAACTGGAAACAGAGGACGCGCTGCTCGCAGCTCCCACCACTCAGCGGCGGCTGTGGACAGTCCATTACATATATACACATCGAGAAGAGCTCCCCTGGTGATGTGTTGTATTTCATGTCTGTAGTCGAATACAGCTTTAGAAGGCAGCGGCATTTCCTCCTCAAAGGCGGATGAACACAAGCCTGCACCAATGGACGCGCACTCGGGACTGACGTCATGAGCGGGACGGCCGGTGGCTCCGCCTTCGGAGAACAACGGCGGGTGCATGAGCGGGACTATTTCTTTAGTCGCGGAGGCGATCGGTTGCCGCTCTTCGGTCGTCTGGGCGGGGCCTCTCCTGTCTTCTTAAGTTGTATCCGAGTATAGATTCCCCGTTCATAATAAAAGAAGAGACAAACGGCGGCCCGCCGCAATTATAGCGCGGCGGCGGCGTCATCTCCCTGAGGACTTCGGCGGCGGCGCACAGCTCTAACCGTAACTGGCTGAAAGACCCTAATGAATGGCTTGAAAACCCACCCATGCTTGCAGTTCACTTTGAAGGCGCAGATGGGATGCGCGTAGCAAGTGAATAGCTCGCTTCTACAAAGGCAGGGGTTAGCTAGCGCTTTTCGCGCCCTTTGCAGAACGGTAGAAGTGGGTTGCATTTGTCGCTGCGGACAGCGAAGGTCGCCGAAGCGGCCAAAAAATTTCTCGTGCCGGAAAATTGTTGTCAAGAAGGTGCGGGAGGGGGGGTTAAATTAGTTAGTGGCTTTGTGTGGTGGTGGGGGGGGGGGGGGGGTAACCGACAGCGATAGTGTGACCGACAGCGAATGTCGCGTCGGTCGCTTGCTTCACGGTGCGAATTTATTTCAAATGGGTGGCGAATGCGCGATCAATTTCTTGCCAGAGAAGATAGTTTCTTGGCAGTGTCTATTCTCCCGGCAGCCGGGAGAATTTCTGAAAACAATTTCTCCCTGCAGTCGCCTCCCATTGGCTCTGCGAAGTCACGTGACGAAGCTACCGGAAAAACTGCCGGTGAGAAGCGCGAAGCGGCTCGTGGTTTTCCACAAACGTGAGCACATTATTTTCCTGTTGCTCAGTGAAGGCCCTCTGCGCCCTTCGGGCGCGGAAAACTAATTGTGGCTTCGCCCTCGCTTCGCGAGTGCGGCCATTTCGCTAACGCTCAATGGCCGGTTGGCAGGGTCTCCGTCACGCGCTATTGGCCGCTGTCGCAGCCACGCGCTGTTTAGTCCGCGCGCCTGCCCCTTCGGGGCAGGCGTGCGTCCGTGCCAGCGTCCGTGGTGGGCCCGTGTCACTGGGGCGCACGTAACCCACGAGCTGCTTCACGCTTCTCACCGCAGTTTTCCCGTTAGTTTTGTCACGTGTCTTCGCAGAGCCAATGAGAGGCAACTGCCGGGAGAAATTTTTTTCAGCAATTCTCCCGGCTGCCGGGAGAATAGACACTCCATAGTTGGCATAGTTTCTTTTAGTTCTCTGTCGCCACAGAGAGGTCGTTAATCAAGGTTTGTTTTTTCCGTTCGCCAGTTTTAATATAAAAAGATTGGACGACCCGCCGCGCAAATTGAGAAGGTACAATACTGTTTTTTTTTTTTTTTTTCACTAGAGCTTGAGAAGGGGCGACAATTATGTTTTCACGCTCGGCAGCTCCGGGTTGTTTGCGTACGCCGCCGCCACGGAAACCCGTGAAGCATGACAAGGTTCGCTTGAAAACAGGCTGTCAGTCTCATTAAAGCGTTACCCAACGACTACGTCAAAAGAATGCGTACTGAGCGAAATGGAATTGCGAGCAATGTCCCTGCGCGGGCATATGTCAGTATACGCACGCTTCTCGAAACTGCAGGCCAATTAGGAACTACAAGGAGCGGCAGTTCACAGTCAATGCGGCTGCTGCCCCCACATTTAAACAAATAGACCTATTCACCCAACACTATCGCGTGCAAGATACCGATGACTCGAAGAAATCACACAAATGGTCGCTAGTTTACGCAGCAGTTATTTAATGGAACAGTGAAAACATGAGAAGTTCTTGAAGTTGATACGATGTCCAAATAAGGAGTCACAAGTGAGGAACTAATGTTTGCAGTAGCAAACCATGCGGATAAACTCGCCATACACCAGCTACCGCAGCAGTCGGCGCCGACAGGAGGTTGTGCAGTGTTGGCGTGCCGAAATGGCACAGCTTGAATGCGCGTGAGCTACGATACATTGCACTTAGCCACAACGTAGAAAAAAAAAAAACTCCGCCTACTGCGCATCCGGGATGTCGCCGATTTTCAGATGCTGCCGTACGTACAACCAACAGTCTCGATTGAGGTCGGTCAGTTGCAGCTGACCGTCGTCGCGTCTGTGGCAAGTCACACTGTACTTGACGACACCGGCCATGCGCATGAAGTCATCCAACTCGGAGAAGCTCTTCATGCTGGTTTCGATGCGCGACGAGGCCTCGTTTTCGTCGACGGACGCGAGCGCCTGCACTTTAGCCAACAGCCCGGGGTTCGAGTGCACCAGTTCGACAGCTGCCGCGCAGTATCTGTTTCTTGTTCCCATGACGAAGTGCGCCGCTCGCGTCACGAGCGATAAGTTGCGGCCGACGACGTCGTTGACGGTGAACAATTCGCGGCTCGGCACCCGGTCAACCAAGTACCCGTGCACCTGCATGCTGAGGAGCATGTAGTTCCTCGAGACGTTCGGCGACAGCTTCCGAATCAGCAACACGGTCGACATCGAGTCGTGCGGGTAGAAGGACAACTCGTAAAGCGTCCGACTAGCCTCTAACTTGTCCACGAGCATCTGAATCTCGGTCTCGTCGAAGTCGACTCCAGTCATGCACAGCTTGCGTATGCTCTTGTTGAAGAACAATGCCTGCATCAGCGCCCTCTCAGCGCGGTCCACGGTGTTCGAGGTTCCGACGAATAAGATCACTTGGAAATCTCTGAGCACTGTCGTGCTCTTAAAGTACTGGGCCATCAGGGATATGACGTCGCTGTTCAGACATAGCCGCTGAAGATGGAGGGTCAGCGACGTCACGTGACTGCACGAAGGCAACAGGCACAGGGCTGTATGCAACGAGTCGAGCCCACGGGGGGTGTCCGTGTTGATGGTGACGCCGGACAGCTCCTTGCACTCCGTGAGGGTCACGACGGGGTCTTCGACAACATGAGGTCTGGAAAGAAAGAAGCGCTCCCGCACTCCAGTCTCCAGCAGGAGCCGACATATCTCGGCCTCGTCCGTCGGTCTGACACGCTCCACGGTGATGTTCTTCAGGGATTTGTTGGACGCGAGCACCTTGAATAACGACTTGCACTCCTTCAGGTTGAAACAGGAAAGCTCCATGGTCAACCTCTCCAGCGTCCTGTTCTTGCCGAGAGCTACTATCCAGGGACGGATCCGTCCGGACACGCCGTCAGTTTCGGGAATTCTGCCACTCCCGTACAAACTACTTTTTACCATGTGGAAGTTCCTCAGCGACCGGTTTTCACTCAGCAGCTTGGCAACGAGGTGGCTGTTCTTGACGCCCAGATTGAAGCCGATAAGCTTGACCTCAGAGATGGTGGTGTTTCGGAACAGAGAGCGAATGATCAGATTCGGTACGTCGTCAACGTCGTCATCATACGCGCAGTCTGAAGTCACCATCAGGGTACGAAGCGTCTGGTTTTCGCTCAGGTAGTCAGCGAACACGACACCGCACTGGAACAAGAACAGTTCCATACACATGGTTACCGAGAGCGTCGTAACTGTTGTGTTCCGCTCGAGTCCGTGAAGGATGACCATTCCCTCCTCGGGCTCCGCGTCAGGCGCGCTCAGTTTGAGCGTCGTCAACGATGCGGTGCTCCTCAGCAACTTCGAAAGGCCCTCGCAGAATGTTCGCTCTAAGATCGGCAGCCGGCAGTCGAGCTCTTGCAGATTGTTCAGGAGTGGCAACACTGCAGCGAAGGTACGCAACGCACACATATCCCGGTCCCGCAGGGACACTCGGAGCTGCCTAAGGCTCACACTCCGGGGCAACTCGTCGCATATCATTTCGTCGTGGTGCACGAGAATATAGGAGTTCAAGACCACGGAAAACAAACAGCGGTGACACATCAGCAGGCGGTGCAGAAGCATAGCGGCCTCGTGCTTGCGTGGTATCTCCGAAGTAACAAGCGTTCCGTCCACTTTGACGAGAGAAATTTGGCCCGGAGAAAGCTCCCTCAGCTCGAGACCCACCTCCCAGAAGAATTCGTTCCAGATAGTAAGCTCTCTGAAGATGTCGCAGAGCTGACCCTCGCTGCTCGTGCACGGAGTCCGGTAGTTTATGCTGGAGCCGGAGAAACGACTGTTGTCGAAGACGAAATCTGACATCAGTGACCTCAGTTTTCTGCGAGAACCACCGCCTTGGTCCGCAGTCCCACGCTTACGCTTGGGCATGACGAGTGAGCGAGCCATTGGAAGTCCTTGCTTCCCTTCACGGATGCGACAAACCGCTTACACGTGCACGGACTGTCTGTCTGTCAGTGAGGCCACTTTTTGAGCAACACTCGCAAGATGCCTCTCTCCATGCACAGACGAGAGAATCTGCCGACTGCAGAGGCAGCACAGATGCTACCCGCGGGGCGCCTCAAAAGGGGCGTCTGCGCATGCGCGACTCCGCCTTCGCCCGTAGCGCCCTTACAGGTCCTCCGCTCCGAGCCAACCAACTCGTGCAGCTGCAGCCGTAGGCGGAGTCAGGCATGCGCAGCTGCATCTTCGCGGTAGAGGATCGCGGATTCTGGTCGCGGATCTTGAAATGTCATCTCTGCCGCAGCCGCCGCAGCTGTGGTAGAAATTTGTGCTTGCGGGGAAGTCCTTTGTTTTTAAGTTATTTTTAAAAGAATATTACTGTGCGCGTTGCACAAATATCTAATTCTCTATTTTGTTCTGGCTCACATCATATTTGTGTCAGTGCTGCCGAAAACACCAGTGCGTGCCGACAACAGCGTAAAAGTTTTGTAAAAGAAAAATGAAAATTCAGTTTTGATGTCGAAGTTCTGTCTATTACTTAAACATATAACATTCGGTGCGCCATTGGTCCGAATCATTTCATTTGTCATAGTAGTTGCTGTGACATAAATGATCCATGCCTGTATGACGGTGTTGTGCGTTTTCTTGCAATAATTAAAATACTTAATACTATAATTAGTGACTGAAACTTATCCTCTCAAAAAAATTTTGATCCACATGAAAAAGTTCACTCAACGCAAACACTGAATATATAAGCCTATTCTCGAACGCTGCTTTAATACCTAAACTCGAGCTTACATTGTTTATTATTCAAGCAGGAGTGTGCTTACCTGGGCTAAACACGGGAAGGAGAAGAAGAACGTGCGCTTGTGTCTGTCGTTCTTCTCCGTCCCGTTTTAGCACTGTTTGCCCTGGCATTATTCAAGCAATTTGTCGTACCGATCGTCAAAATCGTTTCATTTGACGTACAGTTGAAACCCGCAATAACGAAATCGGCGGGGAAAGCACAAAATTTCGCTCTTGCGGGAATTTCGTTGGCGCGAGAATGCAGGAGAAAAGACACGGAATTTACAACAAACACATTTTATTTCCAAAAGTTAGTAAGTTTGCTTTGGCGGGCCTTACCATGCAACAATTTCATGCCTCTCGATCGGGAATCTCGTTTGCCACGACACAAAGTTCGCCCCATGCACTGGTCAGTGACGGCGGCACTGCGCTGTCACCAGTACCGTCATCAAGTGCGTCTACAGGCGAACCTTCTTCCGGCTCCGCTGAATCAGCGCGGATCAGCGCAGAATCGTGGACAGTGAGTTGCACGCAACGCCGAATTCTTCGGCGATATCTATTTTTTTTCCTGCCCTTTTCCACCTCATTGATAATTGCAGCCTTATCTTCCAGCGTGATGAACTTCCGATTTTTCGTTGGAGGCGGCACCTTCGCAAGCAGCGAAATCGGATGAAGCAGTCGCAACACACAGTTCACGTTGCACCAAGCGACCAAGCAAACGCTCCACAAATGGCTCCACACACGCGACCATGTGCGCGCGAAGCCGACAAAGCCAAGTACAGAGCCAAGCCAACGAACGAAACTCCATGAGGAATGTGGATTTGGCTACGTAGTCCGCGATAACGAGCAGGTGGTTCGGCAAGTCATCATCATCATCATTGCCGCCAGCTTTATGTTTTTTGTAAACAATGATGGCGGCTGCTTCTCAAGTGGGCTGTAGCGATAGTTTTGCACAATTTAAGTGTAGCATGAATGCATTTCAGCAGTTTTCGAATGTAGTTAATGTTGCGAGAGTAGATTATTTGCGCACTCGTGTTTCAAAAATTTCGTTAATGAGGGACTGCGGTATAAATATCTTTCGTAGTCGCGAGTTACGAAATGCATTGACTCCTATGGGCGTTCGCCGGTGCTCCGAAAATATTTCGTTGCGGTGAGAATTTCGTTCTCTCGGGATTTCGTTATCGCGGGTTTCGACTGTAACAGGTCCTGTAACACGGAAATGATTTATGCATGAAGTGTTTAATGCTACAGGAAAAGCGACGTGATTTAGCTTTTTCTGCAATAAAAATACAGAAAAAAAATTCTGCCCGTACACAGTCTACCCACATTGTCCCAATGTTTCCTCGTGAGATATTTTAAATCGCGCTTCCTTCACCTCTAAGGATGCTCACGCCATATCGTTCGGTGCCAAAATGTTTGCCGTTTTTCTGCGAACCCTGGATACCAGCCCAGCTATTGCTCGGAGAACGTTGTAAGAATAGAGAGGCCAGGAGTACCCGCGTGCTCTTTTAAATACCGTCAAGGTTCGAAGCAAACTTATCTGCACTTGGGTTCACCTCTCATCTTGACTGCATTTCAGAGCCCCCGCCAAAGTGACTCCTGGCATCTCTAATCTTCACAATGAGGTCATACTCTTTGGCCACCGCCCGACCATCACCCTGGTGTGGTTTTTCTCGTGCTTGACAAAATTAAACATGTTTTTCCATCCCACTCTTTTACAGCGAAAGCTGTTATGAGATCATTTCATCGGCCGTTTTTGGCACCGTAGTTGTCCGCCGCCGCCGGTGTCCGTAACCAGTATCGCTCGAAATAAGAAAAGAAACGAAATAAGAAAAAAAATTCCAGGATGGAACGAGGTTCGAACCTGGGCACTCTGCGTGGGAGCCCAGTATTCAACCGCTGAGCCATGCCGGTGCTTAAAAATGCTTTGCAAAAAGGTCCTATACAGGCTTCATGTCGGGAAGCAACCACATTAGCATATGCAATATAGCGTGGTAGAAGAGTAAAATAAGCACCAAACGTCGCACAACGCGAATTCTGTAACCAGGCGTCACACAATGCAAATTGCGCAACGAGTAGGTTGTTGAATGCTTCCAACCCATTACAAAGGGCTCTGCCATAATTCTTCATCGTCATCAGGCACAGCATCAACAAAGTGCGCATAATGCCTTACATGCGTTCAGCAGGTACCAACGCTCTCCGTGGATTTACGAAAAATGGCGCAGTGCCTGTTGCCCTACTTCTCAAAAATTACAATGATTTATAGCGTAGTGGGTTCCTCGCCAGTGCACTTGTATTGGTTGCCAAGGAAGCCCATAAGCGCATGATCCATTTCCTCGGGGTCTCAGTAAAGTTCTTCGCCCCCCCCCCCCCCCCCGTCTCTCTCCCACGTCAACGTATGTTATACGGCATGACGGGAGAGGGAAATAGCGACCGGGCGTCACCCAATGCAAATTACATAACTGGTGGGCCGTTTAAAGATTCCAACCCATTACAAAGGGCTAAGCCGTAATTCTTAATCGTCATCAGTCGTCGCGTCAACAAAGTGCACATAATGCTTTACAGACGTGTAGCTGGTGCCTCGCTTCTCCGCAGAATGACGAATAATGGCTTAGTAGGTGCTTCCCAACTTCACAAAAATTGTGATTTATGGCGTAGTGGGTACCTTTCCAGTGTACTTGTATTGTAGCCCGGGCTCTAGAAACGCCGCTCTTCCAGCTTTCGCTGTGACATGTGCTGCGGTTTCAGCGCAGGCCTGGCGTTTTTTTTCTTTTCTCTGTCTCTCCACAGCGGCTTCTACACCGAACCGTCTCCAAAGCCATGGGCCTTCATTTTTCTTATCGGTGAAACAGTGACACCAACCAACGTATTCATTAAAAGCTAAAACTTCTGTTACTTTACCAGAATGAAAAAAAAAACGACGTTTCGGGTCCGACTCTGACTTTCTTCAGAGGTGACTGCGGGGCACAAGAGAGCAGCATAATTACAGTAGCCTTCTTGTCTTCAAGTAGGCGGGGGGGGGGGGGGTTCCGCTTGTTCTGAGTGACGTGCCGAAGTCCATTGAAATAGACTCTCGGCAGCGCACCTGCAGACCGGTTCACGTTAACGGGTAAAGTCCCTAGATTTTTCCCTGTTCTTTCTTAAGTACCGACAACCATTGAAGCGCCGGCGACGAATCTCATTCGGCTAACGCTCGTTTTTGGTAGCCACGTTCTTCCTAACTCTTTTCCAACACCTGGTGAAACACGTCCCCCATTCACTAATGACAGGTGGTTGACGGGAGGAGAAAGGCTCGTCGCGGTAGCATATTGTCCGCTGAAAGATGCGTGGCTAATGTACTTAGACGCACATGGCTTTGTAAATCTTCCAAGTTAGGAAGAAAATGGCGTCGGATGCCAGCTGCGCGTGAGAGAGGGCCGTGAAAGGAGGCAGTTGTCGGTACTTAAGTAAAAACGAAAAATCTAGGGATTACGGGTGTTTCCAGAATGCGATGCGGTGGTCGTTCACCTCGCTGTGCTCAGCCACCTAGACTATTCACAAGGCCCGTTCGCATATTATGATTTCCTGGGGGGGGGGGGGGGAGGTGATTCTTAAAAGGAAGAAGGAAATGGAAATTGGGTGTGGAGTGCACGATAACTGTCTCTCAAGTGAGGACACCTCAACCGATACACTCACGGGGGATTGGGGATTAAAGGGACAGTGAGAGTGAAAAGAGTATGGTAAAAGAAGAAAAAGAAAGGTATGAGTGAAAAAAAAAAAACAGTGAGGGGGTGGGGGGGGGGGGGGGGGCAGGAGAACGGGCGTCCGAGTCACCGTGGTGAGCGGCTAGAAAATTCGTTCGACTAGGCCGGCATCCTCGAGAAAAGCTAGTAGGGCCGCAAGGGCTGATCGGCGACGGTGTACGTGGCCGGTGGGATGGAGCAAGCAGCGCACGCTCATACCCCTCTCTCCAGACGGCATACGTCACGCTAGTTGTCGGACTGTCCAGTGGCCGAGGACGCATCGCTCAGGTGGTGGTGTTGGTGACCCCGCGCACTTTTTTACCCCGAACGGCGGACAAGCCATGACAGGTTTGCCTTTCATCGCCACCTGCTTCGCTGGTTAGAATGCGTTACGCTTGGTGCTGCATCGCACTACATTTGTGAGTATGTGATTACACTGATTACACTTCGATCAGTGCGACATGGGACGTTGTTCTGTTCCCGTGTGCCGCGGCAATTATGACAGTGGTCCCAAAGTGCGTGTTTTCGCATTCCCCAGGGATGAAGCTCGGAAGACGTCTTGGATAAAAGCCATTCCGCGAAAGGATTTCACGCCAAGCATACACTCCAATGTGATAAACTGTTGAAATTTGCTCTCTTACCGGCTCTATCGCATTAGTGGTGTTCTTTCTCTGTTACTGTTGAACGGAGCGAGCATCGTGTGTGGTCATGGTAGTTTTGTCGCGCTTCAGGTAGGTCAGTGCGGTAAAATAGAGCAGAAATACTCAAGGTCGTGTCAAAGATCCCATTAGCCCGTTTTGTACGAAAGTAATTAAGTCACTGTTATGCTTGACGTAGGTCTGTGAACCCCACTTCCTCGAGGCTGACTTCATCACAAAGCTGTCGCATTTCGACGAAGCGTCGGGAAGAACATTGCAGCAGCGAATTCGTTCTGGGGAGCAGGAACATAGATGTGGAAGCTAACACAATGATTGACTTGTCAAGAGGAAGCTTAAAGCTTCCCCAGCCATGCACTGTGCACCAATGATGATGATGATGCTGGCCAAGCGAGCTGCCGAAACAACCAAAGCGACATTCGAATAAGCGAACACGGTGCGTGATCAGGCGTCGATATTATTCGAAATGAAACACGCCTCTGCAAGAACCATGCATGGTCGAAGTGGGCATGAAATATTTATTTTTTTGCGCGTATCATTATGCTGTCAAAGGGAGCTCTAAAAAAATCCAAGGTGGCATTAAACTTGCGATCCGACATTGTTTTCATCCGATGCAAACCTCGGCAAAACTGAAACTCCCACCAAACTGAACACTGCGCATTGCGATGCAGCCAGTGACTCAACAGGGCAGATGTAAATTTATGCTCTTCACACTAAGCTCATAATAAATTTGAAGCCGCACGACAAACCTTGCATCCAAGCAATTGAAAAGTTATAAATAGAAAACGCACGCGAAAGCGTGCTGGATGTTTGCTGACTAGCTCCGAGTAGACACGACTGCCGCAACGAATGTGCGTTTTACCGGTAACATAATTACAGAACTCGCGCAGTCACCTCCCTATTCATGTCAAAGAAATGTGCCCGTTCAGCATCGGCACGCACGTAGCGCTCGCACAAACAGCATCGTCCTTGAAGACCTGCTCGGTCCCGAAAAGGTGGTCGATCAAGCGTCCTCCTCTAGTGAGATTCCAACCGTGAAAACGTTTTTTCCATCTCTGGGATCTTTCTAAACCTTCAGAGCAAGTGACACGTGAAGCTGCATGTGCACGGCGTGTGTGATCACGTGTGCCTACTTGTTCTCGTTTTTCTATGTTTGTGTTAATAAATTTCAGTTGGAAGTCAGCGCTAGTCCTCGTCGTTTCTTCGTCCTTGTGTATTACACGCGCTGTTCACGTCAATATGGAATACCAACTAGCCCGGTCACACACCTTGCTTCTGTCTTTTGGGCGCGGACAGAAGCGGTCGAGTGTGAAAATTGGTTTATTCCCTGCTCCGACGGAACAGGTGCGAGCGCTTCTCTGGTGCCCTGAACGTGCGGAATGCAGACCCGTACATGCTTGGGAAATGGCGGATCAGTGTCCTCTTGAAGGTGTAGGCAGGGACGGGCCTGGCGGCGTGCAACCCTTTCGAAGAAGGCTTTTGAGAATCCGTTCTTGTCACATCTGATGTTGTTTGGCCTTTCTTTATTTGGTTCCACATACTGCCACCTAGATTCAGCCAAATGCATCCTAAAGCTGTTTCTAGGATGCTTGAAAATCCGTTGATCAGGACAAGAACAGACACCTTCCTCGATCATCACGATGTCTCAAAATGCATGTCTCATACATGCAGGTTATGCAGCGGTATTCACGTGTGCTTCCCACCTTACTATTACTAATCGTCATTTGTTCACTTTTCAGCAGAATCCAGATTTTTTTAAGCGCGTAGGAAACTTGCAGGAATTTGTCAAACATGCAATGCCGACGTCGCTGTTTTAAATATACGGAAAAACCAAGTGCCCTCCACTTAGCACTACACAGATTACGACCGAATTAAGCGCTGAGCTTGAGAATATTGAGTACAAAATTTGAGTTACCGTCGTGAAGAAATATTAACCAACAAAGGATAGGGAAATCGTGTAATTGAGGCACTTCGAAAGGTATTATTTTCGTTTGCATACCTAGAATGAAAAGCTAATATCGGTACCGCCATAGCCTGCAATGAAAAAAAAATGTATCAAAATATAACGTCCTTGCTGTATCAGGTCTCTTATGATTATAACATATCAACTCGTCTATTTACCTCCGACGTTTATTTTTCGCAGGAGCTCGTTTTCAATGTATGTGATAGCCTTCAGTGGACCATTTTAACGCAATCTCACATTTAATAATATAACCTCGGGTTTTACGTGCCAGAACCGCGTCATGATTATGAGGAACTCCGTAGTGACGGGCTCCAAAAATTTGACCCTATGGTGTTCTTCAACGTGCACCGACATCGCACAGCACAGGGGCTCTTAGCAGCCACGACAACAAAGGAAATGTCTAGACAGTATTACAAGCAGCGTGACGCAATTTTCTTACGAGTACTCTTTTCGTCTACGCATGCCACTAATGAACCAATAAGTCCTTATTTGTCAAGATTGCGTGCCAATACACCGAACGAAGAAGCGCGTATTGGTGAACACACAAACGCATATAAAATACCCAGGACAGCCATACATTCAACAGCCGCTACGTCATGGTGTTCAGATGTCTACAAAAGAAAAAGGCAATCTTTCTTTTTTTTTAGACACGTGTCTTTGCGTAAGAAAGCTTTCTAATGTGTTATGTGTGTGTTATGATGCTATAGTAATGTCATTTAATTGATTGCATTCCTGTTCTATTTCTGGTGTCTTTCTACTCACACGTATAATTTCAAACTACCAGAAAAACATCAATAATTACTCTTAATATGCTCATTTTTTTGCACGCTGTTTTTAACTTAGTTGCCAATCTCTTGTTCTACATTTCTTACACATGTATACAGCCTGAATCATACTTGTCAAGAGCGGTCTCTCCCGCAGCTGCTACCTCAGGTTGGCTATAAGTTTGTTCATGCTTGAATTATAGCACAAGGACCTAGCAATGAGTGTTTCGTATCTTAAGGCGTCGGGTATTTGCATTTCTGAGAAAACGACAACTGAGAGGCCGACTGGGTGATTCCCAACAAGTGCGATTCCGGCACTAGCGGGAGTCCTCCTCACCATTTCTACCTTGGGACCTCCTTCTTTATTATACAAATCTTGAATTGGTATTTTGTTTATTATTAATAAATAAAAAAATGATTGAAATGGCTGATACCGAAGCACACTAGTATATATGATGGCGAGTTTCTAATGCAGGTGCCGAGCACGTGCTCGAGGGCTTATCCTCAGAGATACGGCAATCTCAGAGATACAAAAGAAGGCGCAGCGTATCTCGAGAAAGGATGCGTGGAACCATGACTGTCTTCCGATGGTGAAATGGCTCTTGTGAAGCTACATGGCCACGCTTCTGTTCCCCATTGCTTTATCTCTCGCGCAGTGTGTCACGCGTTTTCCTGAGCCCCATGCGGGCCCATCTGGCTCCTGCGAGCTTACTTACCCTACAAGCACAAGAAAGCGAGGTCGAGGTCTTGAGCCATTCATTCTCACCAAAACCTGCGGCAGTTCACCAGAACTTCCGTGGCTTCACTGTGTGTTGGTTTCGTTGAAGTAGCATGTAACAAAGAAAACTATATATAGCCCTCGATCCCTTTCCCTTCTTTCGTTTTAATCGCGAAACGTGACACACCAGCGCACTGTCATCGCATCACGTTGGCCCTCATGGGCTTCTCGTAGTTGGTATCGCATCCCAGCCACTCGGAGCTCGAAACTGACGTGTGTCTTTTTTTTTCGCCCGTGGCCTTTCTTGCATAATCTGGTACCCAAGACTCTGCCAGAAGGCCCCTTCCCCACCCCTCTCCCCTTGCTTTTCACGGGAATGCAAAGGAGCAGGAAAGGAGAGAAGTAAAGAGAGGAACCCAAAGATGTTTCAAGACGGCTTGTAATACCCACCACGACACATGACGAAAGTAAAGTACATTGCAGTAAAACCCTCTCTGCAACCCTCTGCAAAGGACCCTTTGCAGAAATAAGTTGGAAAAAATAGTTCATGGAGGACGCATGGCAAGAATGATGGCCACTTGTCACCAGTTCTCGCTGGTGATGTGTCATAGAGGAAGCAAATACCTTACAGTAATGCCTCCGGTGACCTCGCGAATTTCATTTGTTGGAAAACGACACCGTTAGGGAGCGTAGAGCCACAGGCATGCACAGCCACTGGCCGTGAAACAATGTTCTTTACCTTTTGCAATGTGGAATCAGCTGCAGCGCGATACGGCTTGTTATGCTGCTGGCTGCTCAAACGACGTTGCAAAAGGCGACAAGCATTTTTGTCGTTCCACGAGGAAAAGACAATATTAAAAGGCGAGGGACATGGCTGCGTCGTATCGGGACGAAGAAGTTTGCCAATCATTACTAAACTTGTTTCGCGTACACTTGCTTTCGAAGTATTTTACACAAAGCTGAGGCTGGTAATGCTTGATACTGATGTCTAAGTTGAACGCAGCAAAAAGCAACGTGACATTATCGGCTCCATTTTCTCGGATGGTTTTGATAACAATGAAAGCGCAACCTTGAAAATGGCGACAGCAGTTACAGTGAAATCTCATTGTTCACGATTATCTTTCCATTTCCGAAGATTTACTGCTCCTGGAAATACGTTAGCAGAGTGCTTTGTAATCAACCGTGATTCCTCTCTGCCGCGTTTCAGGCGAGCGCTTCAACCGACGCACCGCACGCGATGCGATGACAGAAGGCGACGAGGCAAGGAATGTCTCTTCGCAAAACGTTTTCTTCGGCTAGTTGGTTCACGACTTCTGTAGGAAAATTGTAGTGCAAAACAACACAAGGGCCGACAAATAACACGAGACTAGCGCTAACTTCAAATGTTTATTGAAGAAACTTACGGGAATATATTCATAGCACAAGAGCAGGAAAGGGCATGACCCCGCAATAATCAGGCCCAAAACTAAGAGTCAGCGGGAATCATATCTAGAAGGAACACATCACACCGAATCTACATAGTCACGGCCGCCTGGATCGGGGCGACCGATGATCCAGGCGGCGGCCGTGACAGTTATGGTGGTTGTGCGCGCGTTCAACAGATGGCCTTCCTAGCAAGGAGATACTGCGTGGGCAAAGGCATGAGCATGAGAAAATCCGAACGGTGCACCATATTGAAGGCAAGAGGCGTATTCTAGGGACCGTAGTTAGGTTTAACAGCTGCGGAGCGAGAGGTGGCGCTGCATGGGATCGCGCGGTGGCACCAGCAGCGCCGCCTGGCGAGGGCGAGAATAGGCGGACGTCTCCCGCAGTAGCTCCGTGGGGACGATACCGCGGCTCGTTTCCGTGGACCGCTCGCGGTGGGTCGAACGTCAGCGACGAGACATTCGAGGTACCTTGCATATACGTTATGTTGTTGGGTTTGTTATGATTTCTATGTATTGTATTGGCATTATGTAAGCATGTTACTAGTTACGTGCTGGCGAGCTTGTCGTTGATAAGTACAGTGTTTGTCGCGCGACATCGTGAACTGTCTCCTTGTGTTCCGAGAGCGGTGCTCTTTCAGACTCCTCAACCAAGCTGCGTTGGGTAGGCTGCCCGAGTTCGGAGGAGCAGCAGTACGAAAGTTTGGTCAAACGCACTATGTTGGGCCATAGCTATGCTCGGGCGTTCGCGGCAGCTCTGCGTACGCAGGAAACACACTTAGGTGACATTGCGTATGTCCAGTACACAGGAGAACGCACGATTTCTTGCGGTCGTCCGCAGGTTTTCAAAAGCTGCACGTAGCGTTTGTTGCGGGCTTTGCGGGTCGTTCACGCGTATTGTCGCGTCTCCGGATGCGGACATTGTGTCTGGCAGGCCCGTAGGCAGGAATTTTTTTTTCGGGGGAAGGGGAGGGGGTGCTCTTGCTGAAAGCCTTGAAAAACACGTGTCTTTATTATTCTGTTCGGCAAAACACACCCCTCAATCAGAGTTGCTGGGAAGGAGGGGTGGGTGGGTGGGGGGGGGGGTGGGAGCCCTCCTTGGCGCCACAGCCGTCGCGTACCTTACCGGTGGCTCTCTCGCGAGATCTCGACCTGCCGAGAGCAAAACAGACAAGATGGCCCCGACCGTCAGTTGGTGGTAGTGGCAGCGAACGAAGTCCGTGTGAATTTCGGTGTTGTCCTTGATTTGGAGTTTATGTCAGTAGCCTAAACCCAATTTTCGAACATGTACAGTGGATTGTGATCACTCCTAAGCCGGAGCACAACGCACGATGACCGGACCCCGTCAGTGCCTGCGCGCCGGCTATTTTGTCAGAAAATCTTCCTACAAAGAAACAAGAACCCGATCGTGGCGGAAAGCACCGCGACGGATTTGTGGATTGTGCGCGAGGCGTCGTGTATATAATCCCTTTGAACTGACGTGGTTGCTACGAGTGTCAAACCGGCAGATGTCTGAATGATCACCAGCAAAAGCATGCAAAGTGTTAGAAACGAAAGGAATGCTTCTAGCCATGCATTGTAGCGCATGTGTATGCACGTCCGTGTTCCACCAAGCTAAGGTGATTTTCTCGGACACGGACAACCTCACGGGCACCCTCATCATTGTGAAAGCAGCTTTCATGACACGTAAAGGGTCATGAATGCCAGCTTTCTTAAAGGGACACTAAAGGCAAATATTAAGTCGACGTTGATTGTTGAAATAGCGGACCAGAAACCTCGTAGTGCTACTTTTATGCCAAGGAAGTGCTTATTTTGAAATAAAATCACGTTTAGCGGTCCGCATCGCGTTAGCGCACTTCAAATCACCGCCTGAAATCAGACTTTCATACGTCACTGCTGCCGTGCCCAACGTTGCCCGCCTTTACTGCGCGGCCGCCGACCCTAGCAGCAGCAGAGCGAAAGTAGCGGGACCCACAGCAGCAACAACGGCCATCGAAGCTTGCCGCAATCGCCGCAACGGATGTGACGAGGAGAACTTGACAACGAGACATTGGCTCGGGACGCTGGGCTCCAATTCAGCGATTGAGGCCCGATGAACGCGGTATGCTGCTGAGGGCTCGTAGCGCCGGCGTCGTTGCATGCGGCATTTTGTCAAGCTTTCTGTCAGAGCGACTTTCACGAGCGCACAAAACACGCGGCAGTACGCGATTCCGAAACCCTGAGACGCGACCGCGTGAGCGAAGCAGGGCGCCGGGCGAAGCGCAGTTCGGCGAAACGAAACCTTTGAACCACGCGCGCCGTTCCCCATGGCCACGCCACAGAGGCTCTTATTTCCATGAATCAAACGGAAACGAACAAACAGCATTTTATTACGTCTTTTGATGCACGGAAGGTTCTTTTTTTATTGCTGAGAGTTTGATTACTAGTGATTTATTTTAGACAGACTCTACGTCATCGGGATCACTTCTAAAATGTCCCTCTCGTGGCGCCCATCATGTGATACATTTAGCTTAATTTCTCGCTAAGTAGGGCGCTGCTGTTGATAATACTGCCGTTTTAGAAGTTGTCATACCTTGAGCTTTCACTCTGACATAAATTGTTATTAATGTCAGAGTGACAGTTACGCCGGCGCCAACATGGGGGAGGGGGCATCTTTTTGTATTTAGCGTGCAGCAATCCTTGTTCGTTTTTTTTTTCTCCTCTCTCTTCTTACGAACTATCTGTAAGAAACAAAACGCCAGGCCTGCGCGCAAAGCACAGTCACAGCGAAAGCTGAACGAGCGGCATTTCTAGAGATCGTTATAAACTCTCTTGTGGCTACTAATACAAGTACGCTAGCAACGTACCCATTACGCCACAAATCATAATTTTTGTGAAGTTGGGAAGCACCCACCACAACATTATTCGTCATTATGCGGAGAAGCGAGGTACCATCTGTACGGCATTATGTGCACTTCGTGATCCGACGGTGATGACGCTGAAGAATTATGGCTGAGCTCTTTTTAATGGGTTGGAAGCATTCAACAACCGACTCGTTGCGCAGTTTGCAATTTGAGGATTGGTACGATAAATTCCATGCATAATATTATCTGCCGCAAACAATCAAACCGCAGTTTAGGTGTTAAAGCAGCGTTCGAGAAAAGTTTATATTATTCCGTGTATGCGTTGACTGCGCGTTTCTTTCATGTTAATCAAATGTGTTTTTCACAGAGGATAAGTTTCAGCCAGTAATTATAGTATTACGCACCTTATTTATTGCAGGAAAACGCACAAAAACGTTACACAGGCATAGATCATTTATGTCACAGCAACTACTATGTGAAAATGAAATGATTCCGACCAATGGCGCAGGTATGTGATAGGATTAATAATAGATAGGACTCCGACATCAAAAAACTCTCATTTTTCTTTTACAGCACGTTTACGCTGTTGTCGGCTCGCACTGGTGTTTTCGGCAGCACTGACAAAAATATTATATGAGCGAGAACGAAATAGAAAGAGAATAGACATTTTTCAAGCAATCCCAGAGCGCCGCGTGGGCGCGCGGAGCACTATGGGAAAACTGTGTACGCCGAGCGAGCCTGCTGTTCGCTCGCCTGCTGCTCGTTGGCGTCGTGATATCGGTGGGACCACGAAACGAAAAAGAACACGTCGCCGCTTCTTGACTATTCTTACGCCGTAAATGCTGCACACATCGGACGCATCTGCATGTATCTCTACGCATGAAATGCGAAAGGATTAACACAGTGCAGTGGCCGGTATTACCGAACGGAGATGCCATAGCGGAAGCAGTTTAGCAGCGTGTATATATCGCGTGCCGATATCATCAAGATATATTAAATACGACGGAAAACACCAAATCCTCTCTAACACAGGGCATGGAAACACGGACACAAGGAAAAGTCAAGAACCACAGACCCCGACTAACAACTGCTAAGGCGCACAACGGCGAAAAAAAACACCAGATCTTATGTGCGCATGCCCGTGCAATAGGCGAACCTATCAATCCGGCACACATGGGGGTCTACATGACAGATAACTGTTAAGGCATTTGATTTCTTCTTATGCAAGTTAATCGACGATTAACTCACGCATGCGCTATCACTGCAATCGATATGCCATGCCTCATCATTCACTCTAAGAAAAAAGAGAGTCAAAAGAGGTCATGTAACCGTGACTCTCTTCGGGTGTCCATCTGACCCCTTTTGGAAGGTACAGGCAGAGAAAAAGAGTTCGCATTTGGGAAGGAGTCACTGGCCCTCCTGAAGCGCGTTTCGATTGGCTTCCGTCATGAAAGAGCCGCCGTATAATACATATCGCGCGCTTGTCCTTTGGCGCCGTTGTGGGCGCGTTGCTCGCCGACGGAGATGGGTTTGGGCGCGGGGTGGCGCGCCGCTTCTGCCTTCTCTCAGTCGTCTCAGTCAGTCTCAGTCGAATGCGTTGCGTGGTTGCGTTGGTAGCGCGGGTTGCGTGTCTTGAAGTTTCATGAGTTTCATGTTCATGCTCGTCTTCGGTGGTGTTGACGCCGGCTCCGTGCATGAAGTGACGCTTGGAGGGCGGAATTTCATGGAGCTGCGGATACGGACAACGGGCGCCAGTTAACGGTGAGTGTACTGCTTTCGTAGGTACTAATTATACAGCTTTAGCTGGGTGTCTGCAGCAGCTCTGCGGAATCTGCCAGCCATTTCCAACAGTAGCCTGTATCCGCGGGGCTGTTGCGGATGCCCAACTAAAGCTGTCAGTTAACGAGTTGCCACCGTTATGCGCGTTGCTGTACAAGCTCCCATAAAGTGAGCGATGCGAACAATAATCGAGGGTCATTTCTCGCTGATCGCACGTCGTGTCGGCACTACTGAAGGTGCAAGATGTCGTTTTGAGATGCACTTTAGTCTACTTCATGATAACATTTCCATCGACCTTGAGTGTGCAGCGTGCTTCCACGCGTGGGAACGTGAAAAAAAAAAAACCTGTGTACAGAACGCTCAGACGCACTATATGTAATGGTTTTTTGTTGGCTTAAAGACGGTAGTTTAAGGTGAAGATATAGTACGGTGGCTTCCAGAATGTACGCCGTAGTCGTTCAAGTTGGACACGCCTCGCCGGTAAAGTGAAAAGCTCTAGACTTTCGACGGCGCGCGTTGTTGCGGCCGCCGCCGTGCACTCTTTTCCCTCGTTTCTGTTTTGCTTTTAGTGGTTTGCATACACTGCGATGACGTTGGGCGCTATAACAGAATCGAGTACGTGATTGTGGGAGCTATGTGCGCTAATTCTAGCATATGACGTGTCTGATCTCGACGTAGACGGCGTACGCACGCGCTGGGTGTTGTTCGGGCCCTAGTACTCGCATCTGTTTATCTGAGTATTTAAGATGGGTTACGTTTTAAAGCATGCGGTCAATAACCGCTCACGGCATGCCCTGGCTGCCGGAGGATGTGCTTTGTTGTTTTGTTGTTAGCCTTTATTATGTCTGTGTGAACCACTTATTGTGTAGGTTTTGCAAACCTTTACTGCAATTTCATTTTCTCATCATAATATCACGTTCTGCTTTTCAGATACCGTTTTTCATGGTGCTCACGCTGGACAGGAGCGACAACCTAGCAAGCCACAAGTCTGATGCCTCAAGCCGTCACTACTTCTTGATTTATTCTTAAACAAAAGGAATAAATATGGAAACATGATGGCGATTTCTGCTGTTCATTTAGCACCATATGACACTGTGCACATCACAGTCACACATTTTTGTTTGCTATACTCATAGAAGCATGTAAATGAGGAATACCCAAACTTCTTAATTGGAAATCACAGACCATCTTTTCCCCGCTTTCTATATAACTTTGCTGGAAAATATGGTTTGTTTTGACGAGTTTTTATTAAAATAATGCTAAAACTGAACTATTCTTTTTTTACAGTCGCTGGGCAGAACGGCAAGTATTATTGGACTTGCTTAAATTGAATAGGGAGCTTTCACGAACGGCGGCGACGCTATGCACTCTGGGTAGGCAGCCATTTTTTTGTCAGAGCCGACCGCGGAGTGCAATGGCGCAGTCGTGTTTGCGAGCGTTGGCGTAGCTAGCAGGCGTGATCAAGAGCGAGCGCGACGCAAATTCAACTCCAAGAAGCGTCGTGCACGATGTCAGCTACACTGGAAGACTACACCCCAACGCTGTGCCGAAAAGACCGCGACCGTTACGAAGAAAAGACGAGACCCTACGGGCTGCACCCATTCACGCTCCGTCGGACGACAGTGTAAGCGATGTGGACTTGTGGCCGCGCGTCGACATCGCCGATATTCACGAATTTCTCGTTTTGAGGACGAGTTTTATTACCGGGAACAGCTGAAGTCGGGAAAGGCCCTCGAGGGCCACAGTTACGAGTGGCTGGGAGCCGTGGGCGAAGAAAGTCGCCGCCGACACCGTGATCGTCGTCCTCAAGTAAGACACCTGCAAGCTACGCCAACGCTCGCAAACACGACTGCGCCACTGCACTCCGCGGTCGGCTCTGACAAAAAAATGGCTGCCTACCCAGAGTGCATAGCGTCGCCGCCGTTCGTGCAAGCTCCCTATAAGTGGTAACGTGATCTTCCCGATGAGAGTCTTTGCACTCTTCCTAGAGGGTCAGGGGACTCTCCTAGAGCGAGCCGACCCTGACCCACCAAGAGAGTCACCGTGACTATTTAAAGAGAGTCCTATACGTGGCAAGTCAGAACTCTCCGAAAAGAGTCACGCATACTCTTTTTTTTTTCTTAGAGTGTTGAACGCGTTTCTTCTTCATTCCTGTGCCGCTACAAAACTGCGCATCATCGAACTTCGACGTGCACTTACATTCGGCAATGTAAAGAAAGATCAGGAGGTGAGTTAGCGATCCCTTATGTTCCCATAATCTCTCACACAGCGGCCGTCTGTCCTACAGGGAAGCGGCCGCAGCTGTTAATTTGTTGGTGTGTTTTACGCAGTGTTGGCGGTAACGAGTTACAAGTAACGGCGTTACCGGTAACGCGTTACTTTTTTCGGTAACTTAGTAACGTATTTGCTTACGTTAACATTTTTCGGTAACGTGTGGTGTCACGTTACTCGTTACTTTTTCATCCTGCAGGCGCCATTTCCCCAGAGCTCGCCCCGACGAATTCTTTTGTCGCAGCGTCGGACTGCTGTCGGCCTGCCAGGCATTGGCAAAGAAAGCCCTGGCGGAATCGCTTGTCGCCACGCAAAGCTTGAAGAAAGCCGTGGAATCCTCCATGAGAAACTGTACGGACATGCTTTTCGTGGAAGTGTATTGTAGCGGTGGATTGCTGGCACCTGCGCCTTTTCATGCCCGAAAGACAGGCCGCCCGACGGTCCGATTTTCCATGCGATCCGACGGCCGACGTGGCGGTGGGGAGAGGGAATGGTGGCTGTACGATGCTATGAAAGGTCACCATACCGGTTTCCCCTCCGCCGTGTCGGACGTCGAATCGCATGAAAATCGTACCGTCTGTCTCGCCCTTTGGCGGCCAATTACTACAAGCGGCTTTTTTGTAAATCCTGGCCCATCCAGGAGACAGCCGGTAACGTCAGCTGGTCTACAGGTGCGCTGCCGATCGAGAGTCTGCCTCAACGGAACTCTGCACACCATGGAGAATAGGCGTGACCCCATGGCACGAAGAAAACCCTGAAAAAGAATGCGAGTGGGACGCGAAACGTCGGATTTTTTCTTGTTACACACAAAAAAATAAATCTTTTTACTCATTACCTTGGTTGCCGTCCCTCTCTGTTTCAACCAAAACACATTAATACCGCTGTCACACGAACAGCCTTAACCGCGGTTAAGCTAACTACGGGTATGGGCTAAGCACGGTTACAGGTAGCTACACGGCAGCCATAACCGCAGTTAGACTTCTAATCATGGTTATCGCAAACGAGTGATTCCACGAGAGATCGACACGGATCCGAAAAAGGGATATTTTAGATTTGATTGGGAATTTAACGTCTTGCGCACATACCACCCAACAGCACGGAAAGGGATTTGGTTTTCTTATTAACTGCATAATTTACGAAGGAGAAAATATCGAACATATTGGGATGAATTTGATTACCTGTCGTTCTCGAAAGTTCACGGCGATGCAAAACACAAATATCGCCGTTAAGAAGACATCTTGTGTATGAAATGTGCGCAACAAATAGTAAAGTAACATTGTTTGAAACTTGTAGAGGGAAAAAAAAACTTTTTTGAAAAATGTCCAGATATGCGAAATTTTATTAAAGTTGCTACAAAGTTGATAAGGCTTAAAAACTTGGTTTTCAAAATAAGTTTTGCTTCTTTCTATCCGCAAGTGCAGCTAAGTTTTGCGAGCGAGGCTGATCTTGAACACCTTCACATAAACGCTCACAATTCTTGCGGTAATTATACAGGTTCAAGTGAACAAAAATATTTATGCACAAATATTTTTCCGTGACTAGGTCATTAAAGCATTCTTTTACTACTAAAAAGCATGCTTTCTATTTTGCTACTAGAAGCACGTCGTTAGAATTACTGTAAATTCTTGAGAGTTAATTGATGATTTCTTTGCGGATAGCGTTGAAGAAGAAATCTCATAAATTGTATAATCTCACATGGAGAAAAATGGATTCACCATGTGCGAATCAAAAAAGCCATGGCACAAAACTAGAGGCAACTATAAGCCTCTATATAATTGCTAAGATCTGGTACATTTGTGGAAATAATCCAACCCATACTACACGCCTGAGCTGTGGGAGCGAGCCTTAGCCAGCCTTACCCTCGAAGACCAGCGCCAGCTGATAGCGAGGGCCGTCGACGCGGCGAAAGCCTACGGTTTAATAGAAGGGGGAGACCACCCCGAAAACGACGCTTAAATATTACCGAAATAAAGATGTTTATTCTCTCTCTCGTTAAATCAGCATTTGGGTATAATCGTTGTTTGGTTTAGAAGTTTTATAAACATAAATTTGAGGTTTAAAAATTCTTACTGTGGGTTCCTGCACGTGGATTAAAATTTATGATGCGGAGTGACGGCAGAGGTACGTGCGTTACTTTATTTCGGTTACGGTAACGCGTTAGATTGTTTGTAGGTAACGTAGGGCGGTAACGCGTTCCGTTTTGTATAGTGTAACGAGTAACGTATTTAGTTACTTCTTCACAGTAACGCCTACAACACGCCTACAACACCGCATCTTGTCTATTACTCGCTCATTCTTTCTCTGCACAGCGGCACAGATCTTACCTAGCCTGTGAGATAGGCAATGAATGTAAGGAATACTTATACGACACATTTTTCTATCCAATTTCTACAGCCATGCTCGGACTTCACAAAACCGACTTCTTTAAACGCTCAGCCACAGTGGCCACTGCAGCGCGAGGATAACCTACATCTGAAAGATGTAGATGTCGGCCATCTATCCAAACTCATGCTTATTCAACGATAGTTATAATGTACTGATATTAGCGAGACGCATCGTATTGCCAGAGACAGTTTTTCGCTTGAGCATTCATGAACACTCTTGCGCTTGCCGACTGCACTTAGTCGCTATGGCCTTAAAAAGGTAATTTCGTATTGGTCCCGAGCACGACTATACATATCCATAGTGTGGTCACATGTGAGGCAACACGCGACAACGCAACCGGCGTTTGTAAAATATAGCATTTGCCGTAGGTGTCAACGAATGGTGATAAAAGCGTATCACCATAGGTTTGTTACCTGCGGTACGAGCGACGCGCACTTGTCTAATCAATGTATCTTACTTGCTAAGCGCATACTGTCTTGCGTAATCTTTAATATTAGAGCCTGACCTTGTGATCGTCAGCAGTGTCGGTGGGCGTTGATTTCGAATGGATCCACGATTCACGAATTGTAATGACCGCTCGCGAAATTCGTCTAGGAAACCGAGTTGCATCTTTTGTTTAATTTGTGCCGTAGGGCATGCTGGCGCCAAAATAATAATCATCATCATAATATGACGCTTCGGAACCGCTCAGGTGTCCGACAGTGGCACGCGGGAACGCTAGACAGATGAAAATTGTAGAGAGGCCGTCGTAGTTAAACACAGAAGAAGTTCACGGCTGATTTACGCAGTAATATGTTACACTTGTCGCATTCACTTGATCTGACAAGTGCTGGCACGGCGTCAGTGGAAAGCTAAAAGGCCGAGACAGACGGTACGATTTTCCATCCGATGCGACGTCCGGCGCGGCGATGCGGCAGCCGGAATGGTGACGTTTCGTGACGTTTCATCGCATCGGATCGCCGCATCGCATGTCCGGCGTGTATCTATGGTGGCTAGATAGTGTATCCAACTAGAGTCACTAGAAAAATTTCAGAGTATCGCATTGTTTTCCGCGCGCCGCCGCCGACGCCATTGGCTTACTCGCATCACGTGACCTCTCGCCGCCATATCCCTTCCAAGCGCTTTGGGTGCAGGCGCGTTGAATGCAGATCGCGGCCGGACATTTAGCAGTACCACGGTCCCTAGAAGTACTTCGTCGCTTTTTTAAACGCGCCATGCAGATGCCAGAGAGTAGCTCACCAATAACCGAACGTTGCTGGTGAGCTACTCCGGGAATCTCGTATATTTTTGCATTCCGTGTGGGAAACATTAACGTCAAAAAGCGTCGTTGTACGTGGCTGCATAGTTGGCCGCGGATGAATTCGCCCCCCTCGAAGAACACTCCTTTCTGCAGTGAACTACACAAACTTTGCTGGAAAAGCTCTCATGCAACGGGATACTTCACCTTTCCGGTTCGCTATGTTCAGCGATATTGAAAACTACATACCTTTCTATTTGCTCGCCTGTTTATATTTTATATCTCAATCTGTGAACAGATGTGCACGCATTTCGAGTTATAAGGGTGTCACGCACGAGAAGCGAAATCGAAGACTTATTAAAACAATAACTGTTTACTGTATACCTTGAAGGCAATTGTCGCATGATCATTTGCCAATGCGCAAAAATGAAGCGTGGAACTCTATTGATAAACTTGGTATAAGGCAATGTTATTAAGCGTATTTTACTTTTTTAAAATGTTACTAATGCCGAATTGCGCCGAGCGTACCCTACAATACTGTTAGTGGGTGAGAAATGGTCACAGCAAAAAAAAAAGACAAAAAAACAAAAAAAAAACAAATCGGCTTATCTTCTCGCGCATTGAAAGAATCGATTTCATGGGAGCCCTAGATCTATCTAAGTAGTGTGTTGCAGTAGCATGCGCGTTACAAATTTTCGGGATGTGCTATTTCTGATCAAAATAACATAAAGCACTGCGCCGAGGAAGTTTTAACGAAAGTGCACTACAAAAAAAAGAAGGTTGAAGTAAAAGCAGTGCAGAAACGAAGCGCAGCTGTTTACGGCGCTGGCAACGCCAAAAAAAATAAATAAACTGTCGGAACACAGCAAAATATTTGAAAATTCACTGCAACGTTGGGAATATAAGGAGACAAAAATAGGAAATGAAACAACTGAGTAGTGACGTCAATATTTTTGATGGCCTATTTTCTACGATCTGTTAGGAAATGACAACGTATTCGCACAATAAGATGCACCTTACCTACCGCACGCCGATTCGCCGTGCGTTATGTTGCTGGCTTCCGAAACGAGACACATACTTCACGCAAACTT
>NC_051186.1:70515222-70547462 GCF_013339695.2 Rhipicephalus sanguineus
CCGTGACCCGCGCTTTCTTTACTCCGAGCTGCACGCACCAACGACTACACACCACACACTGGCATACCGCGGTCGCCATTGTGCCATCGCGTGATTGACAGGGGCGCTGGAAACATTATTCGAGACCCTCGGCCACTGCTTGTTGCCCTTCGAGACGTCGTTTGCCCCTCATTCAAACCTTCCAGTCTCTCCGATCTGAAAGGGCGCGTGGAGGTCGTCTGAGAGCTGACTCAGCAATTTACGACGGCCCAGGAGGTTTAAAAGGATTGCTGGAGTGGAATTATGCCTTAAAGGGCTACTGACACCTTGTTTTCGAACGCGAGTTTACTCTGCCATACAAATCTCCTGTATGCAGAGACGGCTCTGAGCAAGTGTGAAGCTCAGCAATGCTGATAAGATATCAATTAATTTCATATTAAAGTGAATTTTTCCGTGGCGCACCTACTGACATCGGCACTAGCTTGACGTCAGCTACAGTACAAATTCTGGCGACTTCACGCAGCAGTCTGGCTTGTTGTGATGACGTTAGGTACCAAAACCTCCAAGATGGCCGCTTGTGCAACGGAGCCACGGTACGGTGCGGAGCGGCCGTGTAAACGTCACTATATTGTGCGAGCACGTGACGAGAAGCTCATACTGTGTTGTGACGTCAGGGTACAGTAGGAACCGAAACTAGCTTACAAAACATACTACAATTACTTTTTCAGGGCGCACTCGCGCTTAGCACTACCTTCTCAAGGCTCTTGAGGGCTTGACCTTTCATTTGACGCAAAAAAACAACTGAAAATATTCATGTCATTACCCCTTAAGAATGAAGCCGTACCCACCAGTAACGTAGCCAAAATTTTTTCTTTTCTTTTTTTTTTTGGGGGGGGGGGGGTAGTCAACTACCCTTATGCCTGTTCGTGCGTGCGTTTGTATGTGTGCGTTTATATATACACATGAAAATTCAAAAATATCGGGAAGGGGGTTGAATACCCCCCCCCCATACCCTCCACTGGCTACGCCAGTGATACCCACCCTAAGACGACGGCCGAGGCCGCCATCTTAGCAGGGGCACGATTAAACGTTAACCTTCAAAGGCAGTGTTCCCTCACACGGCCGAATAGTTTAATGAGGCACATTTTACGGACAGATACTGCTAAAGGTGTGTCTTCGCGTCACTGCATGGTTCGTTCAAGAAACCTCAAAGTCTTAGGAAATTTTATGGGAGATAAATTCATCAATGCTCATATCGATACGTTACTTTAGTAGGAAACAAAGATCTCTTATTTTATAGTTAACCTAGCATTTGCATTCACAGAGCAAAGCCACTTGACCTCTAAGCGGGCACCTATGGAAGAGAGCACATTTCCGATGTAAGAGTGGGCAATGGCGGGCTTCACTTTTGCCGACACGGAGTTAAGAGAGATATTCGACTCAGGCATTTCTTTAAAACCTCCTTGGGACGCACTTATGGCATGCTCGGATGGAGGTAACATGACTGCGAACACGGGTGGACAAGGGTAGCCATCTTAAAAAGCGTCGAAGCGAAACGATTGACAGACGGTGGCCTCGGGTTCTGTCCGGGGTACGCGTCCGTTTGCCCGTTAGGTGACAGCTTTCGCGCGTGCCTGACTAATGAATCTCTTTTGAGCACAAGTGAGACTTTGAATCGCCACGTGGAACTCTTACTCGTCGTTGAACGTGCCTGTTGCCACTGCGCTCTATAACGCTGTTGCTGGCATTTCGTTTTCACTGCGAATAAAGTAGGCGATTTGTTTATGTGCAGAAGCGCACCCGCGCATTTGGATTTAGGTGCGCGTTAAAGATCAAAACTAATCCGTCAGAACATGAATTTTTAAGGCGAAAGCCTCAGGTCCCTTCTGACAAACTGCGCATCAGGACAGGACACAAAAAGGAAAAAAAAAGAGTTATTTAGGAACCTTAGATGCCACAGCAAACGCGAAAAGTGACCGTCGGCTTCGACGGCGCGATCAACACGAGTGATGCAAAAAAAAATCATGTGATGACGCCAGCCTACGACGTTATTATGACGTCACATAACGTGGCGGCACATGACGACGTCATCACATGACATCGACGCTTGGTTAAAGGTGGGCCGATCACGGAGGCACTGCAAAACTACATGAGCAGCAGAAGGCTTCGAATTCCTCTGATCCCGGAGGCAGTACGAAACCACGTGGGTGCGGAAACCTTTGGGCGGAACCAGTACAATCGATTGAGACTGAAAAAAAAAAGAAGATGGCGTTCGCCTTCCAGTCGTATGCATGGGACCGTTTGACTCTGTTTAACCTTACGACACCTTAGGAGGCCTTTGCGAGGCCTTACGGTTTCCCAGTGTCTCGCAAAGTCTCGTGCAAGCGCCAACACATCCACTTAAGGATTTCGCCTTAATACGAAACGCGGGACAAACGCAATGCGATTCGCTCCTTAACGTGCGTGCAGTGGCGCGCTTTCTGAGAAAATACTATAATCAGCGCACTCTTGTCACGCTCTAAATGGAGCGAAGTGATGCTCGATTGAGAGCGGAGAGCACACGCGAAAAGCTGCGAGTCCCAAACTTCGGCCGTCGTGAATGGACCGTGATTGGACCAATCAACGGCTCGCTCGACAGCTATTAACGTGATTACCACAAATCAGCACACGAAGTGCACTTCCTTAATTCTAATTTGACATTTGATTCTGTTAGCTCCCGTAGAAAGACTTGGAAGCGCCGTCCTACGGCCACCTTAGTGCACGCAGTGAGGCGGGTACGCAACGCGTTCGCTTCTGAGGACGCCTTGCTTGCTGCTTGCTTGCTTGCTTGCTTGCTTGCTTGTTCCTTGCATTTGGCTCCACCCACAGCGTGGGAATGGCCAAAGGAGCCAATTAAAGTAAATACTGTCTGCAAACTACTTCCTCGAGTCTTAGCTCGTTCCCTCAGAAAGCAATGTGTTTTTCACGGAGAACAACCACCATCTTGTGAAACAAAACCGCTTTTATTATTATTTTTTTATGTGCGCGTCGCCTTCATCTTCTATACTCAATTACAACCTAAAACAATTTCTAAGTTCAGCCCACAGAACCGCGGAGCGCCTGCCGTTCGCTTGTGCAAGACAGTCGCGCATAGCTGATTTCCGCTCGAGCAGTAAGTACCCTTTTTTCGGGTAACGTAAATACTGCGGCGTGTTGAGAGTTAAAGGTTCGTCGTTACTACCTAAAACATTACGTTTGGCTGAGCAACGATGCCAGAATCCCTGATGAAATTTATCAGAACGTTCAAGTAGCAACACAAGCGTGTGTCTGCATGGCAAAATCAACTATCTGAAACACTCGAGAAGCGATTGACATCACGAAAATAAGCAAGCGCTATATCGAATGGAGTATTCATGCAAATTCTGTGCCAGCAGCATACAGACGCCACCAAAAATCTGTTTTTGAATAAAGTCTTTCTCTCTCTCTCTCTGGTGTGTGTGTGTTGTGTGTGTGTGTGTGTGTGTGTGTGCGCGTGTGTGTGTGTGTGTGTTTGTGTGTGCGCGTGTGGTTGTGTGTGTGTGTGTGTGCGTGTGTGCGCGTGTGTGTGTGTGTGTGTGCGTGTGTGTGTGTGTGTTTGTGTGTGCGTGTGTGTGTGTGTGTGTTTGTGTGTGCGCGTGTGTGTTGGTGTGTGTGTGTGTTTGTGTGTGCGCGTGTGGTGCGTGTGTGTGTGCGTGCGTGTGTGCGGGGTCGGTGGTGTGTGCGTGTGGCGCGTGTGTGTGCCGTGTGTGGTTGTGTGTGCGCGTGTGTGTGTGCGTGTGTGTGTGTGGTGTGTGCGCGCGCGCGCGCGCGTGTGTGTGTGGTGTGTGTTGTGTGTTTGTGTGGCCGCGTGTGTGCGTGTGTGGTGTGTCTGTGCGTGTGTGTGTGTGTGCGCGCGCGCGCGTGTGGGTGTGTGTGTTGTGTGTGTGTGTGTGTTTTGTGTGTGTGTGTGCGTGTGTGCCGGGTGCGTGCGTGGTGTGTGCGTGTGTGTTTGTTGTGTGCGCGTGTGTTGCGTGTGTGTGGTGCGCGCGCGTGTGTGGTGTGTTTGTGTGTGCGTCGTGTGTGCGTTGGTGTGTGTGCGCGCGTGTGGGTTGCCGTGTGTGTGTGCCGTGGGTGTGTGTTGGTGCGTGTGGGTGTGTGTGTGTGGTGCGCGTGTGTGCGCGTGGATGTGTGTGTGCGTGTGTGTGTGTGTGTGTGAGAGAGAGAGATATGACTCTAGGCGGAGCCGTCATTTTTTTCTTAAGCTGTAACCGAGTTATAGCTGAGTTGAATACCGTTTAGAGTGTTGGGCGTGCGGACAGGTGTTGGCACTTCCCTTCACAAGTGTCCAAATGAGATCGCCCAACATTTAAGTGCTTAGCACTTTAGGGGCCCGGCTTGTTGTCCATCCGCTGTCTCGTGTCGCATGGTCAGGCTGCGGTCAAAGCAGGCCTAAAACAACGCTAGCAGTACTCAAAACCACTGCAAGATAAACTGACGAGGTCTAAAAAAGCAGAAACGACAGAAATAATCTAGTGTTATTCTCGACAATTTACCTGAAATCGCGAAAAACGCTTCTGAAACATCCGGCTGAGACCTTCGCCGTGCAAGAGAGAGCGCCACGGCCTCGGCAAGCGAGCGATTGCCACGGGGGATCGCATGGGTTGCCCGTGCTACGCACTACCTCTTTTTTCACGGTAGTGGGGCCGCATTAGGCGCAGCATTTAGTACTACACCAAGACCTACACGAGAACGACATTAGCGCTACATGAACCGCACAATTAGCGCTGGATTAGAGCAGGATTAGCGCTACATTATGCGCTGGATTTACAGTCTAGTACCAGGGGCGTAGCCAAGGGGGGGGGGGGGTTGGGGGGGTTCAAACCCCCCCGAAATTTTTCAGTTTTGCTTGCGTATATATACACGCACACATACAAACGCACGCACGAACATACATAAAGTATGGTTGAACCCCCCCCCGAAAAAAATTTCTGGCTACGCCCCTGTCTAGTACTTTCTTTCATTTTCGGACAAGTGACAGAGTGCGCTGTTTCTTCCTATCGCGCAAGACCATGTTGAAGGTACCATTGCACAGAATTCTATAAGCTCTTCTAAAATACGGCATAGAGCTATAGGACCGCATATAGAGCCGAAACGCCCTGAATGAAAATGGAGCACTCCGAATAGTGTTTTAGCTGTATTTCTTTCATCAATCCTTAGGTCTCCGTCTCTTAACGGAGCGGCTGCACGTGTGTGACACCGCCCTCTCGACACCGTCTAGCCTATACAGCAATCCCAGCTGTCTATTGGTGCAACAGGTGAATCGCGCCAGCTGAGTCGAATGCGAGCGCTACTTTCTTTTTCTTTCTTTCCGTTTTTTTTCCCGCCTCGCCGGAGAACCCGTTTGTCCAGCGGACGCGCGACTGTTTGCGCCCCCGACTCTCTTCATCTGCAGACTCTTCATCGCTCTGCTGTGCGCACTTCTTTCCTTCCACCATCCTTCTCTCCACCGTTCCAATTTCCCTGGCGCGCTTAACTGTCACATTTGCCCATTCCGTCTTCATTCACAAAGGCATACTCCGAGTGTCCACCGCCGGTAATTCTGTGCAGTGCATAGAGCGCTGACAAAGCTGAAAAAAAAAAAAAAGGCTACAAGATCGTATACGATAACAATTTGGGGGGTTTTACGTACCAAAACCACGATACGATCATGAGAGACGCCGTAGTGGACGGCTCTGGGAATTTCCGCCACCTGGGGGTTCTTTGGCTTGCACCGGCATCGCACAGTGCACGGGTCTCCAGCATTACGCCTCCGTCGAAAATGCGACCGCCGCGGCCGGGATTCAACCTGCGACCTTTGCGCTAGCACACTACAAGGAATTACAACTGTAACTATAACTACGGACACTCTATAACTACGGCGCTGCTGAGTTCGAAGTCGCGGTTTCTGTTCCGCATTCTGATAGCATAAGACAGCAAGAACGCGCATAGTTGTGGTCCTGCTGTGTGCGTGTCGCATACGAAATAAAAAGACGAAAAAAGACGTAAGCGTGAGTCCTCCATTACTACATACCTCGTAATCTAATATTCGATATTTGGCGCACGGAACCCCAACCTATAATGCAAAACAATTTACGCTATAGGCTGGCACGACCAATCGGAGCGCAGCACCTGTCCGGCGGCAAGTGAATGTTTCGCATAGTTCCGGCTTCAGCAGCGCTGCACGCTACTAAATCTGTACGGGGCTTACGGCTTCAATCTCGCGCGGTACGGATTGCTCTTCGTCTCTTTCTGACGTCGGCTGCAGCGCCACACTGCCGCCACGTGACTTTCTTTCCTCGTTTCTTGTGTTTCTTTTTTTTATAATTTTCGTTCCCACATTTTTCTCCCTTCTTTCTCAGCTGTTACGACCCGGATATTTACCTTTTGTCACCTTGCGCGCCTGTGTTCGCTCACGCCTCCTCTCCCTTTTCTCTCCCTCTCCTCACCCTCTCCTGCTCCCCCCTCCCCCCACATCCGGCTTCAGCTACCATTCATTGTCCACGATTCTTTTGTTCACGGAACGTTGTCACTGTCGTAACCAATCATACGCTCTCTTTCGCAACTCACCCGTCATGGTGGTCTAGTGCTTATGGTGCTCGACTGCTGACCCGAAGGTCGCGGGATCGAATCCCGACCGCGGCGGCCGCATTGGGATGGAGACGAGATGCTCCCGTGCGCTTCGATTTAGGTGCACGATAAAGAACCCCAGGCGGTGGAAATTTTCGGAGCTCTCCACTACGTATGAAGACGCTCTCAAACTTTGCAAATCCCATTTCTTGCCTAAAGTCAATATTTAGCAGTTTAGTTCAATAATCCTAATTAGCGAATTAATTAATTACAAAACAAAAATATTTCTGCAGAGCGAAATGAGGCTGTCAGCAATATGCGACTCATTTCACTCGCCTTGTCTGTCTAATATTGCATTTTTTAACCCTTGGCACAAGTTAGCTGGGACACCCGGTGTGTGTGTGTGCGTGTGTGTGCGCGCGCCAGCTGTCTCTAGAACTGAACAAACGCTTATGAAGGTTATACAAATAAATGTATTATTCCTAGCGTATTTCCGGCATTTATCCAATGTGCCGATGCAATCAAGCACTAAAAAAATTGGCATTTCGGATACGATTTTTTAAAAAAATAACTCGGGATGTGAAGCCAAGTGGAAAAAGCGAATTTTTTTTTTTTTCAAAACGTCATTTTTGGGGTTTTGGTTATGTTAGATATACAATTTATCACTCATCATTTTGCTGCATAAAGTTTCTGTTTACGCAGTTTCTTTCAAGAGATACGAGCAAAAATGTTAGACCACCCGTCATCTACGAAACCGAAAACTGAAAGTGCCTGTTTTGTGTACATCATAAGATTAGCTTGATACATAATATTTTGTTGCCTATTTAACACTCATATATCAAGTGCGAACATGTAATAATGCTGTAACAGCATTGTCAAAACATCATTTCTTTTCATAATAGTTAACTTCTCACCAGGTGGACGCGTAACGTCGTACATGTGTTCTTTAAAAGGACACGTATGCGCCTGTCAGTCATCAAATTTGCTTTGTATGACACTGTGTTCCATTTCAACAATGGCAACAGAAGCACATTTGATATTTTCAAGCAAGCTGGCGTATCGAGCCTGGCCTCTACACTGCTAATGCTTGCCTCACAAATGATTGGTACCGCATCGCGAAAGCATCCCGTGACAGCACTGATGCTGCAGAGCGAGCTAGAAAAAAGAAATGGCGAGGTGCCGCTCGAGCAAAGGCATACGAGAGCAAGGTCCAGGATGGAACTAGCTACAAATATCGAGGATTTTAGCGCTCCTGATCACCTTGTGTAAGCGCTGCAACTGTTGGAAATTTTTTTTGTTGATTTTCTCAGAACCTATATTTTTGGCATTTTTCCGTACGCGAACAGTCATAACGTTTTTGCTAAAAACGATTTTTCATTGAAACGTAGCACTCTTCCTTATCACATTAGTAGGTGTGCAATGATCTTTAATAAGCGAAATCGTGCCACAAGATTCAATATGGCTGCCTGTTACACGAAGGTGCCCCTAGTGTTAGTGCATATTTTTTTGGTTATTCAATCACTATGTATTTAATATTAATCTTATCTCATTTATTTTCGTTCACTGCACTGAACAAAGGTTCTTTCAGGTCCCTGCAAAAAATTAGGTTTTTTATTGAGAGGAATTTGAATTAGGAGTGTTCGCGTAAGGCCCATTTTTAATGACATTTTGAATCCTGAAAAATTAACAAGAAATAGGACAACCGTTGGGCAAATAAAGTTTATTCAACTCAACTCAACTCTAGCTGCAACGCAGAACATAATTAGTTGACTCACGGCATTGAGAATACCAGGCACGACAACGCTATATTTCTTTCACACCTACTTGCATAAAAAAGTAGGCAAAATGCATGTGTCTTTGGCATTATACTAGGCTCGTAATGCACAACTAGAGGAATGAAAATTGACTGGTAACCTACTGAGACCAAGGTCAACCTCACGGATTCACGATGAGGTAGCTAGTAGCTCCACGCTCAGGTGCCTCGTGAAATAGTATGCTGTGCCAAGGAGCTTATTCGAACAGGTTGGTAACCTGTAGTGCGCAGTGTCTCGGGAACTGCATTCAGATCTACGACAATAGGCGTTTTTTTGTTTTGTTTTGCTGACGCCATGTCAACCGAATAATCGCGATTAAATGATTATTCGAAAAATTGGGGAGTTATAATTTCCCCGCACAAATTACTACTGGTAAAAAAAAAGCTCCAGCGCTTATCAAATGGGTGCTGCAGACCTAGAGCTGACCTGCCGAAGGGGGGGTTGGGCCCCTCCTTAAAATTTCGCGAGCCCCCCTACCCCCTGACTTTAAGCCCTGGCGGCGCGGGTCTCAGCCGGATGTTTCAGAAGCATTTCCTTCGCGATTTTAGGTAAATTATTGCGATTAGTTCCTGATTATTTCTGTAGTTTATGTTATTTTAGACCTTGTTTTTTCATTTTGCACTGGTTTTGAGCATCACTAGCCTTGCTTTAGGCCTGTATTGATGACTGCGTGACCATGCGACATGAGACAGTGGGTGGACAACAAGCCGGGCCCCTGAAGTGCTACGCGCTTGAAATGCAGTCATTTCTCTCTAATTTTGGCCCAGGCGGGTTGTCATGATATCGCGTTAAAACTCCTAGCCGCCCTAGTCACGACCGCAGTTCTGTTTTGACGAGGGTGCACGCTGCGCCCATGCAAGGAACAACGGAATTAAAGGTCGATAGCGCTTACACGTACCAAAGGGGGCACTGGTGGTTTGCTGTCCCTGTAAATTCTCCCACAGGGACATCGTGGTTGCTTTCTTTATTTATTAGCTTATGTAACAGACGGTACTGAACGTCATCTCGCAACTTTATTGCTGTGCCTGCTATAGCATAATCACTGCATTCGCTCTCCCCATCTTTTCATATCGCTGTAAACCACTTTACACCCTTAAGTGGGTTTTACCGTGTCTATAACACCCTTACACCGTAGAAAAAAAGGTGTTTTCACAAATCAAAACACCCATAGCATGGGAGGTTACCAATCTTCTAAACACCCCTTTTTTTCTGAAAACCAGAAAAATAAAAGCTACCAGTCAAGGAAAATTCAATTGCGTCAGCATCAAAGGATGCAATACCGCAGTGACCGCCATAGGTCGGCAAACTCACTCATGAGTCGACTCACTCAGACTCACTCAGACTCATACCGAGACGTGAGTCTGAGTCTGAGTGAGTCCGGTTGAGTAAAGTTTTTGTGAGTCTGAGTCCGAGTGAGTTCGGTTGGGAAACATTTTGGTGAGTCTGAGTCCGAGTGAGTCCGGCTGAGGAAAATTTTGGTGAGTCTGAGTCCGAGTGAGCCCTAAGGGCAAAATATATTGCATGAGTGAGTCTGAGTGAGCTCCACAATTTTTGCCGACCTATGGTCCCATCTACTCAACTTTAGCATTACTATCAGCCCTATGTCAGCTCACGTTTATACTCCCGTATACTCCCGCATACTTCAACGCACTACCATTCATATGTCAGCTCAATATTTATTGATCAGAGGCGTGAGTTGAGGAGGGAGAGGGGGAGGAGGTGCCTTGACCCCCCCCGCAAACTTTTTCACGGGAAGTTACTGATAAAAATATCTCGTGTGAGTCATGACTTTCAATAAAAAGGTCCTTATTCAACTGCGAACTCAGATAACTCGTATTTGAAGGTACGAGATCAAAAGGTGTTAGTAGCGCAACGATTATGCGAGATATTGGCGTTAAAGAGCATTGACATTATGGTAGAAAAAGGATAATTTAATGCTAACGGACTCACGAGTCGGCTCACTCAGACTCACTCAGACTCAGATCGAGCCGCGAGTCTGAGTCTGAGTGAGTTCGAGCGAATAAAATTTTGGTGAGTCTGAGTCCGAGTGAGTCCGGTTGAGAAAAATTATAGTGAGTCTGAGTCCGAGTGAGTCCGGATGAGGAAAAGTTTGGTGAGTCTGAGTCCGAGTGAGCCCTGAGGGTAAGATATGTTTCGTGAGTGAGTCTGAGTGAGCTCCAGATTTTTTGCCGACCTATGGTGACCGCACATACACACCCAGCCGTAAACACAGCTATATCGCGTAAGCACCAAATTGGCAGAGTGCTCGGGCTACACGACCACACACGGACCATGTGGCATATATAGCCATAGTGTCTTGAGCTGCCGTTCAGTGGCGGTGGGGGCATTCCTGTTTTGCATAATTAAACAATAAACATTTACAGAATGTGGCTAAATTTCTGGTGGGCTTGTAGGTAGCGCTAAAACGGACACATCTATTACTCTAAACCCGCCTAATATTCAATGCTCTTTAAACGCGGTAGCTTACGTTACATTTTTAGATTCCGAAGAGCCGAAAAATTCCTTTCCCGATATTACGACCTTGCCGGTATAACGATTTAGTTCGAGTGCAGTCATCACTTCGTTAAATCGAGTTTAAAGTGAATTGAGAAAAGAGGAAGTAAGTGTTCGACCGGAAGTGCTTGGAAGAGAAACAAGGGTGTCGTCCGTTGCTCGTGCCACTAATAACGTTGACGATCGAGAGTTCCGTATTTTCTCCCATATAACCCGCACTAAAAAAGGCGAAAATGTGCTTAAAATGTGGGGCTGCAGGTTATATGCAGGGGTTATATGCATAGTTTTTTTTTTTTTTAAATAGCGAAGCTGGTTAAGCTAGCCGCAATGTGTGCGGCCTATCAGAAAACTATCATCATCATGGACGGGTATGTGCCGCAGAAATTGCGCAAATCCCACTACTCACCACTGGTCCACTAAAAATGAAGAAGGCCCAACAAATGGCTATCATCACGGGTATGTGCCACAGAAATTGGGCAAATCGCACTGCTCACCGCTGGTCCACTGAGAGAGAGAGAGAAAGCTATAGTAAGAAAGAGAGAAACATTCAGGGAAATAACGAGAATAAAGACAAAAAGATAGAAAGACAGAAAAAGGCACAGAAAGAGAGGGAAAAAAAGAAAAACAGAGAAAAATAGAAAGAAGCACAGAGAAAGAGAAAAAAAAAGAAAGATCAAGAGAGAAATAAAGAGAAAGAATGAGAGAGAAAAAAAGCTGGCAGACCCCACGCATTGTGGGAATCGATGTAATGCGAAGCAGCCAGCAAAGAGCTGCATACATCATCTTGTTTGTCATTGAGGAAAATGCGTGTCATGGTTTTCATGTTAACTCCTATTATTTATGTTAGTAACACAGTAACGTCGCGCAATACCAACTTCGGGGTATATCAAGCTAGCGAAACGGCCGCCAGCGCACCATAAGCGTGGCACATAAATCATGCTGTACATGACATGCGTGTCATGATTTTCCTGTTATGACTTGTCATTTATGTTCGTCATACAGTCATGTTACGCCATGCCAATTTTGGTGTACATTCGATTAACCAAGCGACCAGGAGAGCACAAAGTCGTAGGCGGCTAGATAGATAGATAGATAGATAGATAGATAGATAGATAGATAGATAGATAGATAGATAGATAGATAGATAGAAAGATAGATAGATAGATAGATAGATAGATAGATAGATAGATAGATAGATAGATAGATAGATAGATAGATAGATAGATAGATAGATAGATAGATAGATAGATAGATAGATAGATAGATAGATAGATAGATAGATAGATAGATAGATAGATAGATAGATAGATAGATAGATAGATAGATAGATAGATAGATAGATACGCTCAAAGTCGCAGAAGTTTGCTAAGAAATGCTTCGCATTTAAAAGCAGAGATAAAGAAAGGGTCGTTCTATGAGAGGTGCGAACACTCGGTTCTGGAGCTTGGACATCCGTGTCGTGACTAACCTAGCTAAAGCCTAGCAACAACCTAGAAGCAACCAGGTTAGCCTTCAGAATCGTCCAGTTTCGCTGTTTCAAGCCTTGCGCGACTATAGAGCAAGCTTCGCCAATTATTTTTCTTTTTGTAGAGTTAAAGTTACGGATGCGGGTAACACGGCATTAACAGCATTAACTCTGTTATGGGGGAGCGACAAGTCCTAAAGTCACGATGAGATTCCGCCCTCAATTGATCGCGAAGCGCACAAGCGTGTCGTCGCGCGCATTCTTCAAAAGGGAAAACCCGCCTCTTTGCAACGCTTGTCATTTGAAGACTGTCGCGATTTCGTTAACAAGTGTTTGACCAAACACCAGAGAATACACAGACAGAAACGCTTTGGGCACGACGCAAGTTTCTTTTATCTACGAGCATTCAGAAAATGCGCTCCGTACATTGAACGGACGAAAAAAATCAAGGCAGCTTCGCACTAGCGGTACCGAGCCTGAAGGAAGAGAGGAGGTGGGCGGCCTTCTTGTTGTCTTTCTTTATTCTTCTCTTTCTTTCGCTTTCTCTCTATTTCTTCTATATCCTTTTTAGATGCGAAGCATCTTATAGCGGAGTTCAAACCAGTGGTGGTGGTGGTGGTGTGCGGCGTGACCACCCTTACTGCGTATGCGCAAACCTTCTCCACACACCTCCTATCCACTCCCCCTCTCCACTTCCCCTCTCCCCTTTCCCCGTCTATTCACCCTCTTCCCTACCCCTCACTACTTCCCTTCTTCCCTCTCCCTCTCCACTCCTCCTCTGAAACGCGGGCTCGACATACCGAAATTCTCTCCTGCAACGCCGCCATGAGCGCCAGCGCATGCGCGTCCCCTACCCCTCTCTCTCCTCTCCTACACTGCCCCCCTCTCGCGCGCCTGTCGACCGCGTTCCCCGCTCGCCCTGTGAGAATTAAGGGCCAGGCTAGAGGGAAGACACGACGCGCGTAGCGTCCTCTTCGCGTTCCACGACGCGAGGTCGGTAGCATGCCCAACGAACGCCAACGAAAAGCGATCGAGCAAGTGTTCCGGCTTCGCATCGCCTCATGGTCCCCTTTAGCGGGAGATGGTGTGATTTTTATCTGCGTATAGTGCGCCACTGAAATGGCTTACCTACTGAAGTGTCTACTCTTATTTACTTTTTTGTCTCTGCTTGTTCTATTTGTTCCTTCCTCTCTCTGTCTATTTCTTTCGATCTCTTTCTAGCTCTACTTATTATTTTTGCACTTTCTCTCTCTCTCTCTCCTTCTCGCTTCCTTCTTCTTTCTATCTCTTTCACTCTATCTCTATTTCCTTCTCTATCTCTTCTTGTTTCTCTCTTTCTGCGAGCCCGTGTAATTAGATTTACGGGCATGTTAAAGAACTCCACGGGGTCGAAATTTCCAGAGCCCTCCACTACGGCGCCCCTCATAATCGTATCGTGGTTTTGGGACATTAAAGCGGTCATGAAGCACCCCTTGGGCTTGTTGAAAAAATTTGCAGTGGCTTAGCTCGGCTATGCCAGGATATACGTAGCGTTAGCAAAGGTTCAGCTGATCATTCTGAGGTTTCTAGATTGTCTAGGATTACCTTGATTGTCATGCTTACTGCTGCTTCCATGACACACATTCGGCCACATCGTTCAGAGCAGGTAGACCTGGCGGCATGGCCGGGTAACGATACCCATTGGTAACGCTAAAGAGCGGAATGTTCTGCTTAACGAGAAAGTTCTTGCACGTTGTACAAACCCGCGCCACGGTTTCACCCCACTCAGGCGCCGCAACTGAACTCAACGTTTCACGCATGGCACTACTTAGCGGCGTCAAGTCTTTCAGTTGCCATAGTCTTTCACACACGTCGCACACGTATCAAAACGGATTGTTTACGAAGTCCGTCTCGAAGGTCCGAGTCGCACTGGCGCTTTCGCTAAGTTTCACAGTATAGGCAGTCGATCGGCGAGCCTTGACGTCCTCGACGGCGTCTTGCTGTTGCTGCTGCAGAGGTGGTCGGGCACGTCGCTCAGCATCCTGGCGACGCCGCTTTGCTAGACATTCCTCCCTTTCCTCCAGTGTCTCCGCAGCACGTTTAGCCTTCCTCTGTTCATACTTCGTACGCTGAACCGCTAATTGCCAGGCAACTACTTAGGGATCCGATGACATAAGCTTCTCGGCTCTTCTGCGCCGTTGAGCAGCATTTGCGCTCTCCTTCTCCATGACGTTACCCACCTGCAAACGCCAGTCAGAGGCGCTATCAAGCGGCACCAGCGCATTGTCAGACGGCGACTGCACAGCGAAGGCGAATAGCTGCGCGCGCCATGGCTACGCCGTCACCCCTCTCGAATGCGCAGAGCAGCAGCGGCGAGTCGCGCGCGCCGGCGCCAGTATGTCTGCCCGGCTACGACGCCACTCCTCCCGCTCTCCGCCACCAGCAGCGGCGAGCCGCGCACGGCGGTGGCGGAGAGCGCGTGAGATGCGGGCTCCGCACTCATCCTCGCGCATGCGCAGCACGGCTCATGATGACCCACGCGAAATCGGCTCCGGCTAGGCAAGTGTAGCTAACGCTACAAAAACACATCCTGCGGAAAGCTGACACGGCTATGAACTGCTCAGCCAAATATTGCAGTCGTGCGCGCCGCGTAAAGGCTACAAGCGGAGCGCAAGGTTGCTGTTTTCTCAGGCGCCCTCTTTTCAAACAGAGGTCCGTTCTCACTCTCGTCGGGGGGCGGGGCGTCTTCCGGATGACGTCGCGTATCTGCTTCTCCGCGTCGCAAAAGACATAGCATCCTCACTGGATGATAGTCTACATAAATCGAGAGCGGCGTTCAGATCAGATGCGTTTCTTGCCACGGGGTGCCGCGACTTGTCGGCGCCGCACTCCTCAGTCAGCTAACTTTAAACGGTAGCCGCACTCGCGCATGCGAATCACAGCGGGAGAGCGATCGTGTTTCACGACGCGCGCTGACGTAACTTCTTTCCCCCGTGCCATCCCTCCCTGTGTAGCTTTCAGTGCGCTCGTCTCGACGAGAAAAGAGAGAAAGCGCTGAGAGCGTGCACCAAACTCCCGTAACTCCGCTCGCTCTTGACGGATTCGAGAAATTTTTGCGGCAATCGATTCGGGAGGCAGTAAACTCCGATACTAAGGTCATTTATCATTACTTAGAAAAGTGGTTCATGACCCCTCTAAACCCCAACAACTAATAATGTTGGCGCCGGGTCTTCTTGCGGTCGCACCCAGAACGCCAGTTTGTGAGGAAATCAGGGGCATGAAAGCTTCGCCGGACGCTCTCGCAGCGCCTTGCCGATAAATGTGAAGCCTGCGCTTGCCCCCGCTGCATCCCGGGAACATGGGCTCACCGGGTGGTGCGTGCTTGGAGATCGAGTGGTCCGGCTCCGTTACAATTACAAAACTAGAGATCGTTCGTGCTGGTGAGGAAAGTGACATATCGAGATGAGTATTGATGACGTAATCTCCCATAAACTGTGTTATGAATTGAAGCTTCTCGAAGAAACCACTAAGACATAGACACACACTGAGGAGTACCTACGCGGGAAAATTACCCGTATATTAAACTCGCAAAGAGTGTAAAGAAAATGCCGTTTTCTTTTTTTTTTCCCGCATTCCCTGCACGCTAACGTTTCTTCGTGCCCCTCGTAAGATGGCGGAGCCCCGGCTTCATTTTCGAGGCGTAATTTCCAAACAAGGAGATTTAAAACAGGATTAGTTTTAATCATCCTTGTTTCCACGCAAGGAATTATTTTTTTGATCTCCTTCGGCGTGATCTAGGTTATGATTTTCTGGGTCAAAGCCCCGCCCCGGTGGTCTAGTGGTTATGGCGCTGGGCTGCTGACCCGAAGGTTGCGGGATCGAATCCCGGCCGCGGCGGCTGCATTTTCGATGGAGGCGAAAATGTTTGAGGCTTAGGTTAGGTTAGGTTAGGTACTTAGGTTAGGTGCACGTTAAAGAACCCCAGGTGGTCTAAATTTCTTGAGCCCTCCACTACGGCGTCCCTCATAATCACATAGTGGTTTTGGGACGTTAAACCCTAGATATTAATAATTTTCTGGGTGAAAAGGAAGGTATTTATAGACATTTTCACAGAAGGTTCCCTGGGCGCCGCCATAGTCCCCCTTGGGCTGTGGTAAATAGTTGTGATCCCCCAAAATGCACTGCCGAGGCTGTGACGTTAGCCTATGTACTCCCGTGCCGCAGTCCAGAAAGGAGGTGTCTCTTCTCTCCCGTGAAAAGGTCTATAAAATTGGTAGGCAGCTGAATCTTTGGATTCGCATTGAATGAGAGAGACAGAGAAATGTTTTGATGAAATGCCGGAGATGTTAGCCTGTCTATTCGCCTGACATGCTACTCCAGACGCCGGGTGATCATTACGATATATACACTGATAAACATACAACAGCGCATACAACCACACACACACACACATGTAGTCTACACTGTTTGCAAAGTTTTGTTAAGCGTCGTGGACCGCGAGGATGTCAAAAGCGCTTTCGTGTCGCGTAACGCACAGGTGGTGCTTCGCAATGGGCCCAGAATATGCCGCAGTTTAAAGCTCGAGTCCCGTTGAAGCATTTTTCCCCTCCTTATTCAGAATGTTAACTCTAGGCATCAGATAGTTCACAACTGTTCTGTTGGCACTGTCTCTTAACGCAACGCAGGGAAGTGGCATATTTGCACCATATTTTGCCGCATTTTAGCATGTTTGCTGCGAGCGCGCATTGGGCAAAGCCGCACCTAGCCAAAGCCACGCTGGCTAGCCACTGTAGCCAGGGGCCGGTTGCTTTTGTCTGGCAGCGTCCATTACGGGAAAGCACCGGACTACGTATACCAGTGGGAAGAGGTAAGCACGTCACTGCACCCTTATTTGAGGCTGTAACACTTTAGCAAGTGCAAGCCAAAGGCAGTTCCTGCGAGGCCAGATGTATACAACCGGTGGTCACGTTTTAAGAACGCGACCGTCTATAATTGCAGTCTCTGTTGCTTTAGAACGACGGCAAAGAAACAAAATACTCACAAGGTTCCTCATGCATTCGCGTAAGACGACTCGAAGGCGAAAGCCATCTTCTTTTAACACGAAGGTGTTTTACGCCGGAGTCCAGCAAGACTTTCATGACGTATTTCCATCACGGAAATACGTCAGCAAAATGAACTCCATCAAATGGCAAAGAAAAAAACTATAAGAAAAAAATCCGTTGACAGGAGTCGAACTCATGACCTCTCGGTCCGCGGCGATGGCTGGCGGACACCAATCGACGATGTCCTGTGATGACGTCCTGATGTGACGTCACGTTATGCGACGTCACATCAGGACGTCATCACATTACGTTTTGTGACGTCATATAATGACGACACTACATGACGATGTTTTTTTTGCATCACTCGTGTTGACGCCGACGCCGCCGCGGGACACGGACGGTCAATTTTCGCGTTTGACGAGGCATCTAAGGCTTTCGCCTTAATGATCCGGCTAAGAACATCGTCCACAGTGCATTACGTACTGCTAGAGTTCAGCCTGTAAGCCTTAAGTGACCAACTGTAAGCACTAATGTGCACGTGCCGAGCTGAGTGCCTTTAGGGGGGTTTGCATGTATGGATGGACGCCACGATAATAACAGGGCACCGCCACGGCTACATGGGACGATCCGCAACACAGCGTCCGTTTTATTGTTTTTGTGCAAAACGGGGGACGGCCGCCCCGGGCGAGGCACGAGACGCGTCTCTCAAAAGTGGCGCTTACGCGTTAATTCGATCGCTTTAAACGCAGGAGTAAGATGAGGGAGGCCTTTCGGCGAAGCCTCACAAATGGGCTACCCCTATCCTGGAAGGATCCGTCTTAATCACTGCTATTTGACTCAGCGCTGCAACGCGCGATTATAGAGTTTCTAAAGGAAATCAGCTGGGGTATTATAATATTGTTTAATTGATAACGCCACTTCTTCAAACTCTTTCTTCTTGCGGTTGTAAATTGGTTCTGCATCCCAATCTCCTCGTTTTCTGGTGCTTGCATATTTCCGTGGCTCGTGTGCTCCTTTCACGCAGGGGTGTTGCGTGGAATGCGGCACTCAAGAGGCACCTCATTTGCATGTCTCCTAGGCAACGTTTATATTTTGTAAACTACGAATAAAGTTAATTTTATTACATGAACTTTCTTCAAGCATAGTCGCGGTGGATCGCTTTTTTAACCTTGTTTTTTTTTTATTCGCATAATAAACCGTGAGTTCCATTAGCTGTAACGCTAACAAGAGCGCAGCCGAAAGCCTGTGCTCTCTGTTTTTTTCACTGTTAATTCACTTCTGATCACTTTTGATTCACTTTTATTCACCTTAATTAACATTTTATTCACACTATGCACCTAATTATCACTTCTAATTGCTTTACATACACTTACTGCTGTAATTCAATTTAATTCACATTTGGTTTAACCTTAATTTAACACTCGCCCGGCGTATGCTATTGTTTGCGCCACACGTGACTTTTGGTACCATTCATGTTCACGCCACTGACGCCCGATTATTTTTTTTTACTCAACTCATGAGCCATATAACGCTTTCGCCTTATTAACCCGGCCGTCCCAGTGCTCTAGTCGTTATGGTGCTCAACTGCTGACCCGAAGGTCGCGAGATCGAATCCCGGCCGCGGCGGCCGCATTTCGATGGAGGCAATATGCTAGAGACCCGTGCGCTTAGATTTAGGCGCGCGTTAAAGAACCCCAGGTGGTCGAAATTTCCGTAGCTTTCCAATGCAGCGTAGCCTGATAATCAGTGGTTTTCACGCCTGAAAATCCCACAAATTATTGCTTTCGCCGTGGCTAACTGCGCAAGGAACGGGACAGACAAACGTGAGACAGTCGAAGCGTGACAGACAGTTCTTCGTGCGACAAAGTCTGTCTGCTCCGTTTCTTGAGTCACTACCCAATTCTTCAAGAAAGGTAAGCCTCCATCGCCTCTAGGCGCAGCTAGTAGCGCACAGTCACGGTATCGTAACGCCGTTAAATATACCGTTCGTAACAAACAGGAATAACTAGAAATGCGACCCCACGGGCTAATAAGCGAGTCGATATAGACATACACTACCCACGCGCGCGCGCGCCCCAGTCCCCCCACCGCACAGGCGTGTTACAGTATACCACAGTGCTTCCCAGCTCAAGGCGAAAGGTGGCCCGAAGCGCGGTTGCAAGGGGAGCGCTAGGCAAGTTCGCGGAAGGCTCGCATTTCGTCGCCCCTTCCCGGCAATTTCCTATTTAATTTTACTTCATTTTTTCATCACATACCTCGCGTGCCCACAGCGCCCACTGCATGCGGTGCTGCGGCTGCTACTGTTGTATACGCACTCTACAGGTCGAGAGGAGGAGAGAAGAGGTTGACGGTATGGAGAGAGAGAGAGTGATAGAAAGAAAGCAACATATAGATAGAGAGAGAGAGAGGAGATGCCGTTAATGTTATGCACGCACGACACACAGAGCGCCGCGCGCGCCACGGTGTAATTAAGAGCTCATAGGAGACGCTGCTTACCTTACCCCCTCCCATCCCCCTCGCTCATTATCAGCGTTCCTTCTCCTCTGATAACAGCCTACGCGGGGCGCGCGTGCCTGCGTTGTTAATGGGGGCGCCGTATCTAATTATATGTGTACCGGTGGATGGTGAAGACGAAGGTAAATAAAAATGTGTGTTGTGTGTGTATGTGTGTGTGTGTGGGGGGGGGGGGTATTACAGATTTGCGTTGATTTGCTTCGAAAAAAGGGTTGGCGAAGTTGACTGGGAAAGAAAGACAGAAATAAAGAGAAAAATTGAGTTGGCGCCCTAAAATGCACTGCGCATATAATAATGGTCCTCTGAAGTATCTGCATATATATACTTAACGAACCATTCTATATGCACAGCACTGTCGAGTGCGCCACTTCTTTAATAATTAGTTTATATATATATATATATATATATATATATATATATATATATATATATATATATATATATATATATATATATATATATATATATATATATATATATATATATATATACTGCACTTAGTCTCGGTTGTTCACGTGGTTTGAAGGGCGAAGATATGTAGGCAGAAATAGAAATAATGGCAGTTGTCAAGGAAGATTCTGAGACGACCTAAAGTGGAATTGCTGAAGATGGCAGCAAACGCGGCCGGCGCCTGACCCTTGAAATTTCTGTATTTTCCTCCCTGTCTTGTCTTTCGGTCTTTTCTTGTTTTTGTTTGCTTTCGTTTTTGGGTTTTCCGGGTTGCGAGGTCGCGCGATGGTCATCGGGTGGTTTCGGGTGACAGGGTAATTAATAAAAGGCGGTACGCACTGACCGTATAACGACGCTATAGCTGGGCCTGTGCTATTTTGTTTGTCTGTTTTTATCCAACCACCGCTCACTTGAGAGTGGGGAGGACATGTGCATCATGCATGACATTGGTTGCGAAGATTAGAAAATAGAAAGAAAAATTTATGGAGAAAGAGAGAGAGGGAGATGGAGAAGAGGTAACCTAGACGCGAATCGTTAATACTCGGAAAGGTCATTTCTTTTTTTTAATTCGTTGTCTTCTCTTACGGCACCTACAAAATGGTACTTACAAAGGGTGCTTCGCCTGATAAGGTAATTAATGAAACGCGGGACGCGCGATTTTCGTGTGCCTTCAAGGAAATGCTTATCAGAGTATTTCAAATCGGTTCTGCGGATTCCTACAAGTTTTTAGGCAAATGAGGAGCATTATTTCTGAGATGAAGATTTCCTTGGGGCTTCGTGCTACAAACAGGTGGTTGCCAATTTCTCCTTCTGTACTTATCAGAGTTTTGAAGCACGGAATCTATAGACTCTGGAGTCTAGCGAAGAAGTAAAGCCTTCTTTGTGAGCCGAGGAAGCTCGTAGCTCATCAGAACGTGGATAAGGCCTGCTTACCGCCAGATTAGGTGAATGAATGAATGAATGAATGAATGAATGAATGAATGAATGAATGAATGAATGCTTATTTCGCATCAATACGGCGTAACGATACGAAGGGGCAGGTGGAAAAAGCTGTCATTTAGACACCTTGACGAATCGGCAGGCCCCCTCATTGGCGGTAACAGCCAATGAGGGATGATATAACAGTTGACGATGTAACAAAAGCACATCAACGCAATTCAAGAATACATATTACAGTGATCTTACAAGAGTACATAAAATGCAGTCTGATCGTCGTGAAACGCCTTGAACATTACAATACGCATTGCTATCAGCCGTTTTTTTTTTTTTCATATTAAACACGCAAGCCATTTACGAGAAGTGTTTCGTCCCGGATAGAAAAGCCGGATACAAGCGGGAATGTCTGCGCAGTTATAAAGTGGTGGGAGCATAACATGCGCCGTCGGCTCACATGAAAGTTGACTCAGACTTCATTGCACTTTTGGTGCTTAGCACTGGCATAGCAAAGAAGGGGGGGGGGGTTCAATTCATCCCACCCCCATATTTTTATGTCTTGCATGTCTACATATACACACACACATACAAACACATGTACGAACGTACACAGAGGGTGATTGTTCCAGCTGAGTAGTTCTAGCTGAATGAAAACTCCCAGGGTCTCTTATGCACTCAACTAAGACGAGTGGAAGGCGAAAGCCATCTTCTTTCACTTCTTGGTCCATGTATTGATCCTGCCCAGCCGCCACCCACCGAAATCTTTCCGCACCTAACGTGGTTTTTTTTGCACAGCCTCAAGGATCGGACGCATCTCACCTGGCTTTGCACTACCTCCGTGATCGACCCACTGATATAAGAGAGTTTGCACAATGTATATTGATGTCTGGCAGCTATAGCACCGTTTAACGTGGATGTGCCCACTTTGATGATTGGTGGTACATCTCCATCCCGACGACTAACGTCCCTGCTAAATGGTTAAACAAACCCTTGTGGTAGCTGTAGTAGTTAACGGTGAAAGCGCAATCGGAGAACTAGGTGCGATAGCCAGAAGAGCGTCGCATATTGGACGCAGAACTTGGTCGCCATCCCGCGGCATGTCAAAATGTGATTGAACGCCACGGCCGGACTAGATGGAAACGCAAAGCGCGTCGTGCTGCCCCAGTAGCCCGGCCGCGATTTTTCTCGGGGACAGCGCGTGAGCGGGGAGCGCGATGTTACAGCCAGGTGAGGCAGGCGCGCGTCGTAGAGCTATGAGCGAGGCCGACGCTACGACGCTTGGCTAAGGTCGCCACCTCGCGGTGTGTTAAGGCATTGGCAAAATTGAACTTCTATTGAAAACGCGCCGAATGGGAGGGACGTGTAACGCGTTGCAGGTGCTAATCGCGGAGGCCACAGTAATGACGAATCACTTTACTTTACCGCTCCCAGAGGGCAACACAACCTCGCCGACCGGGAGAGTGGTAGATATAAAAGGCGCGTTTGTAAAGCCTCTAGAGTCTGTGACCGTGGCGCAGTGCATAGCGTGCCCGGCATCTGTTGTTGCGGACCGAGCGGTCGTGGGTTCGATGCCCGTTGACGGAACTGTTTTTCTTTGTCACCTAATCGTGTATATTTTTTCGACGTCATTTCCGTGACCGAAATACGTCACTGAAGTCTTGGTGGACCCCGGCATAAAACACTTTCGTGTTAAAATAACAGCTCCAACCAGAGAAACGCGGTGCACCTGCACTTCACCTGTGAAAGACAATCGCGCTCGCTGGTTTCCGCTCGAGCCGTGAGTACTTTTTCACGGCTGATATAAATGCTATACGCATATTAAGAGTTAAAGGTTCGTCGTTACAACCTAAAACATTACGTTTGGCTGAGCAGCAATGCCAGAATCCCTGACCAAATTTATCAGGACGTTCTACAAGAAGTGACACAAACGTGGGAGTTTATGGGAAAGTCACCTGAAACGCCTGAGAAGTGTTTGACGTCACGAAACTGAGAAAGCGCTACTGGATGGAGCATTTATGCAAATTATCTGTGGGAAGGAGAGTGATCGTTGTTGGTGGAGCTGACGTTTTCTCTTAGGTTGTAACAGAATATTGCGATAGTAGCAGAAAACGTTCTGCTCCAAGAAACGTCCGGTCACTTCATTTAGCATTCTCTAACACCGACGCGGAAACCTTGTTTATAAGTTGTCTCAGAGTAAGGAAAGTGTCTTTTTAAGCCTTCGGATAAAAGGAGGGCGCGCAAAGTTCAAGAGTTCTCCTTGTAATCATCCGTGCTGCTTAGAAGAATATTTGTCTGAGATATCTGACTAAACACACACAGAAAAGTGTTGAAAGTCTGAGGGCTACTCGACAAGGCTTTTCTTCCTCGCCACAGACCGCGTGGCTGGCTTATTCGTATCCATTCGCGGTGTTCTTGAGTCACATAATGACAACCCACTAACTGTAAAAGGTTTCAGTGTTTATGAACACATGCCGTGGACGGCATCCGGTTTCGACCACCGACATATCCCGATAACGCTTACACGTTCCACTCTCAAAGTCGAAGCCTTAAGCGTGTTTATAGCAAAACGGTGCACGATTTGGAATGTCGTGGACTCTACTATGGGAGATCTATGTGCAGCTGTCACTGCTAATAAACTGTTACAGCCAACCTGTGTCTCTAAAAAAGTTTGGTTGCGTGTTACACTCTTTGTAGCACTTAAAGCGAAAGAGTACTGCACACTTGGTAACGCATTAAGTTACACAGTCGGGAACCACTTCTTTCAAGACATGATGATGATAATTATGATGATGATGACGTCATCTACCTGATGGCGCTCACCCACAAAGGGGGATGGTCCAAGAAACGGGGGGCAGAGTGTTTAAGGTTAAGACCTATAAAGCTAAAAAAAAAACTGGAAATTTAGACTACCAATCAAAATAAATCATAGACAAAATTGAAATGCTTGAACAAGCAAGCGGTCATACTATCAGACGCGATATATATCGGAGATAATGATGGATTTGGAGCCAAGGATATGAAGAAATAAAAAATTTATCGACAATCACGGTACCGCCTAATGCGAATTGTGAGCGCAGCTTCGTGTTGGAAAAATGCCTACTGTGCTTGAAATTTTGGCTATCCGCAGTTGCAACAATGTAACATTCGTTACATATTGCCACAAAAACTGCCAGCGCTCGAGTGCTACGCACACCACTCTGTGCATTGCAGGCGTCGCCAGCCAAGCGAAACGCCGTCAGCCCCGTTACGACAAGCGAAGCCAGCCGCAGTGCGCGTGCCAGCCCCGCATGCGCACGAGCTCCGACCGAGGGGCCAGCGCGCGTGACGGCGGAAGAAAGCGAGGTTAGAGGTCAGTAGCTCGTGATATCGACAGACTCCGCGTTCGCTCTCTTTCGTCCTCGTTCGCTCTATCGGTTACGCCGACGCCAGCCAGCGGCGACGCCGCTCAACACAGGAACGGGCGCCTAAGAGCTGCGTTCTAAAACAGACTAACACAGTAATCTTTTTGTTTCATATTTACAAAATAACGATCCTGCGTGTGAGACACACGCATTATATTTCCTCGCTGTCATCAGTCGATTGCATTGCCCCGTTAGGCAAAGGAACTGTAAATTTATAAGGCAAAAGACTTAAACGATGAAGTGCAGAGGTGCTGCAGTAGACATAACACAGGCTGATGATGATGATGATTATAAGTTTACTAATGCTATAATTTTTTTTTCTCCTTGGCGTCCCTTTAACACAACATATATACTTGTGCATTCTAAGCACCCTTTATACGCCCTCATGGGTGTGAAACCTCTTTGCGGGTATTTGCATGTTTTTCTTTAACATTCCTTCACTAGTATAGAAAGGCGAAGTATTCCGTCCGACGCGCCCCGTTGCGTGCACGGGCGCATTGGAGTCCGGAATACCGGTAGGAGGAGGGGCGTGGGAAGCGCGCGAGATCATTAGCGGTGGCGCGCCTTAGCCAGCGATTAAGGTCCACACCTGTCATGCCTGCCTCGGTCTTGCTCTTTTGCTCGCTCGCTTCTTATAAATGGGCTTTGATTGGCCGTGCCTCTCTTCTCTCTCTTTCAATCGCCACACTTTACCGTGAGCTCGTATTAGCGCGAGACTGAGGGCAATGACCTTGTTTTTTCTTCTGCTTGTACACACACAGGCGTGCGCATAGGGTGGAGGTGGTGGTGGCAGCAAGGGAAGCTCTCCCCCCACCCCCCCCCTAATACCTAGTCCTTGCATTGTGCTATGATCGTAAGCTCCCGCAGGGGTTGCAGAATCGAGTGCCTTCTTTTCATTACATGCAGCCACTTCTCTGATCGTAAGGCCCTCAGTGGGTAGGGGTCGGGAAGAGTGTGTGTGTGTGTGTGTGTGGGGGGGGGGGGGTGATACGGCCGAACTTCGCCCCCATCCCCTAATGAAGAACGCTGCGCACGCCTATGCACACACACACACATACACACACACACACACACACACACACACACACACACACACACACACACACACACACACACACACACACACACACACACACACACACACACACACACACACACACACACACACACACACACACACACACACAGTTCAATGTTAGTTCGTCGCCGGTTCACCTCGATCGCATTTTGTTGCAAGCAGTGTATGTTTGCACGGCGCTCGTCGAAACCACGTGACTTCATAAAGATGGCGGCTGCGCCGCCGCGGTCTCGTACCCCGCGAGTCGTGCGTGCCATTGTGTGGTCGTGGGTGATGTTTGTGTATAGGACGGCGAGGAGTTTCGATAATGGGCGCGCGCGAAATCGCGCGGTTAATGAACAACACTTGATGAAGCAGGGAAGGAGGGCGCCTCAGGCACGCGAACACGAGAGTCAGTCTTTTTGTTTTTATTATCGTTCACTGCCGAGTGTTTTGTGCTGCCGGTGTATCTTACGCCTAAGCGCAACGCTCACTCTCAATACCAGGACCCATGGCATGCGGATATGCGCCGCAGGCGATTCACAGCCTCCATCAAACCAGGACAGAGAAAATAGCGAGAAGTTTATAAGACACTTTGTGTGGATCAAACAGGAGAAAGGCATACCATTTGTTCATAAGCGTGCGCAAGGGGTGGAGGGCGGGGGGAATTCTGCCTCATGCCTTTACTCAGTCGGACCTTTAACGTCATTTTTTGATGCGCAGCGTTATGGCTATGCATGTTTTTGACGATAATAGGGAGTTTTAGTGTACCGGATAACGACAAACGAAAGGATTTAGCGTTAGCGTTAACGTTGCGTGCTCTAAACCGCGTGTGCACAGAACGTAAATGTAGCCCGAGCTCTTACGTACGTACGCTGTTTCCGGAATATAGCATTCAACGCTAACGCATGCAAGGGATTCAGTACGTAGGGCGTGATGGCGACGCCTGTTGAAGCAAGAGTCGTGCACTTCGAACCTTTTGAGTCGTCGGCCTGCATTATTAAACCCATTCATTCGCAAATAATGCTCGTATTTGATTTAGATTTGAGTGATGACGCTTCGCCATCTGTATACTGCCTATAAAACAGCTCCGTTTTCGAGATACACTGTCGATTAGCGGTGCAGAAGGCTTAACAAGGTTTACAATGTACGCTCATCTTTACTGTAGCCGGTCAGAGATGGCAACGCTGTCTTCCTTCGCCTGTTTCATAAGATACGGCCAATACGGCCAGAAGACAAGCCGAGACTAGTCACGATTCGCTTCCCCTGTGATATTTTCCGCGGCAGTGCACGAATCTGTGGTCGGCGATAACGGTAGAGTGACCTAGAATAGGGGGAGTGTCCAAAGCGCCGGCTCCCGCGTGGGCCTTTTGCCGTGAACTCCCGCGCCGCGCCGCTGCTGCGCCGGACCCGTGGGCTTTGCGCGCTCGGGAAGCGCGCGGAAAGCGAGGGGCGTCTGCTACGCGCTGTAGTTTTTTGCGCCGCGGTTCCACAGAGGGCACTTGAAGTCTCCTTAACTTTTATAATGCGGTGCGGAATGGAGCTTATCCATCTTTAAACGTTGTGTTGGTGCTGGGGCAACAACAGAATGCAAAAAAGCATGTGTCAAGCGGCATCAGCGTGGTCTAGTTCCGGTCACAAAGTTCGAGAACGTTGGTGCGTGTGTAAAAACGTGCAAAACGGACACGCACAAGCAAAGAACGAAAAAAAACCTTATTCGCACGAGTAATCGGGCAATAGCATCACGCATGCACGAATTAGGAATAATAAAAAAAATTAAATTGCACGCGCAGTCAGCTGAAATACTTGCGCGCAGTGGCCGCTTCACACTACGAGCTTTTTACTCGTGGTCGCCACTGGTTTGCTAGCCATATGGACACCGCTTTATTCCACAATTCATTAGCCTCCACTAGCTCTTTATTATGGACGGAGCACACCGGGAATACGCAAGGGAAACAAAAAAAAGAAAAAAAAAGAGTAGAGACGGCCATACGACCGCAATGCTGTTGGCTTGTTTTTTCTTCTGAGGTAGCGTACAACAAGGCTCACCATGCGCAAACATTTGAAAGAAAAGCAATGCCAGGTAAACTAACCTTATTCCACAAGTTTTTGCATAAAAGGCGTAATATAGAAAATGCTTTACAAATATCCAGATATCATGAAACAAAGTTACAAATGCCCCCATTCTTGATGTACAAGCTGCCTGAACCGAAAATACCGTAAAAAATTGATAAATAGACGTGTAATAAATAAAATACTCAATAAGTTCAGAAAATTGTTCAAATGCAGAGATCCCTTATGTATCTCGCCGGAAAAAATGCAACATGCGATGATATACATATATATATATATATATATTGTGAAAGGCAAGAACGGCAATGCGGCTCGGCTGCTGGCGCGAGGAGCTGGGAAAGCACCAAGGAAAAGGAGGAAGAAGTTTAGAATATAGAACAGCCGGCCCAGGAACGGGTGCTGTCTCTGTGTCTCGTTCATTACAATGGCGCAGCCGTCCGACGGACCTCTGCTTGACGACCTGCAGTCGCACACAGTGCTCCGGAGCGGACGCACAGTTTCGCGTTCAGCGGCTTCCGCTACAGCGGCTTCGGGCTCCGAGCCCAACCCCGCCCCAGGACCAACTGACTCGTCTACAGGCGTCATCCCAGCTCCGGTCTTCGACATCACTGCCTTGCAGGTGGACGCTACCTCAGTCTCAAGGGACGCTGTCCATGCTCCCTCGGACTTTATTTCGCACACCGCCGCCCAAGCGACCTCCGCATCGACGCCAGAGGTCAACACTCCTACTTCAAATGCGGTCTGCAGCGACTTCACCGTGCTCACGCAGGCAGTCTCTACCATCATGAAGTCCGTGGCAGACACCAACGCATGCATTACAAGAGCCTTGGCACGTACAACACTGCCTCCGCCATCTCTGACCGAACTTCCCGAATTTCGAGGATTTCAAGACAACCCAACGATCTGGCTGCAGACCATCGATGCCTTGGCCCGCAAACATTCTTGGCCTGACGACGTCAAAATGTCTTTCGCCGAGAACCGACTACGCGACTCGGCCAAAGCTTGGCATCGTTACGACGGACATAACCACACCACTTGGACCTCATGGAGTGCAGCCCTAGTGAGTGCCTTCCGCCCGCTTTCGTCCACGTATGACGAGCAGTTCATGCGAATGCGATCGCGCCGGCAAGGTCCCACTGAAGATGTCACGACTTACATTTATGATAAGCTTCAGCTCCTCAACGACTGTGGAATCACGTGGCAGTCTCCAGCTGCGCGCCAGTACGCGGTCGACGGAATGTGGGACGCCACTCATGCGGCCATCCTGTCCTCTCAGTTGCCTGAGATCTCACCCACCGTCTTCGCTCACAAGGCCGCGGAAGTGCAGCAGAGTACCCGACGCCGTCTTACGTTCGGCACGACACAGCAGGCCGGACAGTCCCCACCCACCTCCGCGCGACGGGGTTGCTTTTTGTGCGGACGTATTGGGCACAACGCCAAGGAGTGCCGCCAATCGTCCCAACCCCGGATTCAGTACCAAGCATTTCAAACCCCAGTGTTACCAGTGCATGTTGAAGGGATCGGCGACTTGTCAGCGCTTGTTGATACCGGCGCTGAACGAACGGCACTGCACCGACGTCACGCTCCCGACGCCATTTCCCCATGGACGCAGCCTCCACTCCGCGGACTGGGAGGCGGCGTGATGCCAGTGGGCATGCTCGACGTTTATGTCCGGACGACAGCGGGGACAAAGTTTCTGCCAGCCATTCCTGTCTTCGAGGATCTACCTGCCGACATGATTCTGGGCACAGACTTCCTGCTGTCGGACGACATCCAGATCACCATCGATCGCGGCCATGTAGAGCTCCGGCCTTCGTCAACCGAGGCTGCGGCGACGCCCCTGCCAACGCCGAGAGGTGAGCCGCCGAGTCCGCTTACCTTAAGGTCTATACTGACTCGGCATAACGCAATATTCGCCGACACTACGGCAGATCTCCCGGGTACTAAGATGCTTTTGCATCGAATACCAACGGGGGACCACTCTCCGATATGCGTGCCGTTGAGAAGATACGCTGAGAAGGAGCGCGCCGTTATCGCAGATCAAGTACGCGAAATGCTCTCCGCAGGCATAATCAGGCCTTCATCAAGTCCGTGGGCAGCACCTGTCGTGCTCGTGCGAAAGAAAAATGGGTCCATGCGGTTCTGCGTAGACTACAGGCAGCTCAACAAGTGTACGACGCCCGACTCGTACCCATTGCCTCGCATCGACGACGCCATCGATACAGTTCGCCACTGCAGATTCTTCTCCTCACTCGACTTACGCGCAGGCTACTGGCAGATTAGCGTCGCAGAAGAGGATAAGTGCAAGACCGCCTTTCGCACTCCGTCAGGCCTATATGAATTCAATCGCATGCCGTTTGGGCTCAGAACGGCCCCTAGCACATTTCAGCGCGCGATGAATTCCGTACTAGGCTCACTGAAGAACCGAGCCTGCGTGGTCTATTTAGATGACATCCTCGTCGTCGGCACCACAGAGGATGAACACCTTCGCAATTTAAACGAAGTGCTACACAAGCTCTACGAGGCGGGGTTCCGCTTAAACCGAGAGAAGTGCCAGTTCGGTCTGTCTAAGATAGCGTACCTTGGACATCAGATTTCTCCCGACGGTATACAGCCACTCCCGGAGCGCATCGCAGCAGTGTCGGAATTTCCCACACCAGCCAGCTTGAAGCAAGTGCAGTCGTTTATGGGCATGGCATCTTACCTGCGGAGGTTTATTCCCCACTTCGCTTCGATTGCGGCTCCCCTGAGCGATCTCCTCAAAAAGGACGTCCAGTTTGAATGGGGCGCCGCGCAAGAAACTGCTTTTCGGACGATAAAGCGAAAGCTCACTGCCTGTCCTGTATTGAGTCACTTCAATGATGACTGGGCCACTGAAGTGCACACCGACGCTAGCCAAGTCGGTCTAGGGGCAGTGCTAGTCCAGCGTGATCCAGAAGGCGTCGAGCACATCGTCGCTTATGCCAGCCGGAAACTCTCCGAGACCGAGCGCCACTATCACTCCAATGAGCTGGAATGTCTGGCAGTGGTGTGGAGCGTGGACGATAAATTCCGCCATTATCTGTTCGGACGCAGGTTCACCGTGGTAACCGATAATGCCGCGTTGACTTGGATGTTTTCCAAGCAACAGCTCAAGCATAAGTTTGCTCGGTGGATTATCACGCTCCAAGAGTATGACTTTGACGTGCGTCATCGCGCTGGGGTCTTGAACAACATCGCCGATGCCTTGTCACGCAACCCACTCATGCGCGTTGAAGGAAGCAAGCAAAATCACATCTATTTTGCCCAAGTAAACATGCGCAAAACCCAAGAAGAGGACGAGGAGTTGGCGCCAATCATTGCATCTGTAACGGGCACGGAAACAAATCCGTTGTTTGCAATACGCAATGATGTACTGTGCCGTCGTCAGTGGCACCACGACCTCTCGGAAGAACGCTACCTCTTGGCTGTTCCGAAATGTCTGCGTACCGAAATACTACGGGCCATTCATAATGATCCCGAAGGAGGGCACATTGGACAACGAGCCACGCTTCGCAAGCTGCAAGAACGCTTCTGGTGGCCGAAAATGCAGAGTAATGTGCGCTCTTACGTAGCCTGTTGCGAAGAGTGTCAACGGTTTAAACGACTGCCGGGGTGTCAGCCTGGACTGTTAACACCAGTGCAGATACCCGATCAGATATTTCATACGGTGGGCATCGATTACATAGGGCCGCTACCCACCACCACTGCTGGAAACCGCTACATCATTGCAGCTGTGGACTATCTGTCCAAATACGTAGAAGTGGCAGCCGTACCATCTCTTGCCTCCGTTCATTAGTCAATTTCTTGCAGCGCAGATTTGAATGGAGGCATGGCTTGCCAAATAAAAATTATATCTGACCGTGCAACAAACATTTCGTAGCCGGGAACTGCAGAACGTATCTTTCCAAGGCGGGTGTACAGCACCATTACGCATCAGCGTTCCATCCGCAGACAACGGCCTTACTGAGCGTACTAATCAAAGTATTCAGGCAAGACTCGCTCCGTACGACCAAAGTCGACAAGAAAGGAGAGGCCGATTGGGACGTACACCTTCGGGCTGCTGGCTATGCAGTTAACACGGCGCTGCAGACGTCTACCGGTGCGACACCGTACGAAATCGTATACGGAAAGCTGCCCCAGCTGAAAGCGGTCCTCAGCCTAGAGGCTCCTGTTAGCGGTCACACGCTATGACAGCCGTACAGACGCCTGTCAGAAGATCAGAGCTGCGGCCAGGAAAAGAGCCGCACGAGCACAAGAAAAACAAAAGCGCTATTACGACCGCCGCCGGCGCCCTGCACCGGAATATAAAATTGGAGACGAAGTGTGGGTGCAAAGGGGCGGCAGCTGCCGGGCAAGAAGTTACTACCGAAGTTCGAGGGGCCCTTCACGATCACC
>NC_051186.1:70547562-70603934 GCF_013339695.2 Rhipicephalus sanguineus
CGACTTTGGACACACCGGCGTTCACTGTCGCTCTAAGAAGGACCAACTCTAGTTGTCCGCGCTTCGTGGTGCGTTCGGTGGCGATACGTCCGCCTTGGGAACCGCCGGCATATTGCACCCCATTACAGGGATCCGTGACAGTCCTACTCATCGCTGCTAGCCGTTGGTCGGGCGGTGTTTGAACTAGAGGACTCCGTTGCCCCATAGCAAGCCAAGCAGTCAGTGTACGCGGTAATATAAATAACGGTCTCAACCGCACCATGAGCGGCCCTCTGGTGCTTATGTTTTATAAGCTGCTATTTGGCGTTTTACAAGTGAAAATTTGAAAATAGGCGTGTTGCCATTTGTAAGCCTTAGCCCGTGTGCCAAAAATAGGCTTTTATAGGCACTCTAAAAACACCATAAAAGCCCCTCTTAACTCTTATTCATGTCTATATCAATATGATAGCGATAGGAGCGCAAGAACCAACTCGGCATTGCTAAAATTCGGCTTTAGTGCTGACGTCGGTTCAGCAAGGCCCAGTACATCCTGGTCATTTGGATGGATAAGTGCGCGAGTGTCGTGCGTGGTGTCGCATCGAGGACCCGGACCAGATTGCACCCTTTGCAAGAATCAGTGTCGCTATTTATTCTGCTTTCCGACCCGGACACGTTTGGACGCAGCAAGGACCCTCCCCCACCAGACCTCCTGGACAGTCCCCGTCAAGTGAGCCGGGAGCGACACCCTCCGCCCACAAGCCTGGACACCCAGCTCCGGGCACCAACGCGTGCCGAGCGGCAACCAGGCACGGCCGGCCAGCCATCTCCGCTTAGGACACGACGGCTTTCCTACTACGTTGTTACTACTGGACGGAGACCTGGCGATGACGATGCAAATGGGCTTTGGCACGCAACACAATAACATTTTCGCTTACTAAACGTATCTCTTTAGATTATCCTTTTTTTTCCCCCCCCCTGTTTTTTTACTACACATCCTTACTGTCGCCGATTCGTGGCCGATCCCCCGTGGTGGGTTGTGCCAGTTCCTCTAGGATGAAGAACGAACGCGAAACTGAGAACGAGAGGAGAATCGGGCGGTTGGCGCGAGAGGCGGGTGCGTGAAGAGCTACGGAGTGGCCACGGTGGCATTCCATCGAGTGGAGGACGGCGGGCGTTTCTCGGCCAGCAGCACGGTCGGCGGACCCGAGTGACTGGCAGAGGTCAAGAGTAGGAGTTTCGGGCTTCGCTTGGCCTCAAGTCTCCAAATCAAGTCTATGGAGCGCTCTCGGGAAGCTGCCGCGTCCACCAGCAACCGTCAGTGTGGCCCGAGTGTTGCCCTGCCTTGCAAGAACCATGGGACGGCTTGGCGTGGCCTCACAGCTCGACATCCTTTTAGGAAGACCCCGATTATCCCTACTGTTAGTGATGCCATCGGGCGTAGCCCCGAGCGTTCCTTTCTGGAGGACACGAAGATTGTCGAAGTCAGCATCACGGTCGGGCGTAGTCCCGAGTGTCTGGCGGATGCCAACGGTCGAAGTGTACTGCTTCGTTTGGCATCAAGTCTCGACGTCAACTCCGTGGAGTTCCCAGGAAGCTGCACGTCCATTCGCAACACCGTCGGGTGTAGGCCCGAGTGTTGCTACGCATTACTGAACCAACGAGTCGGAGCACAAGGTTCTGCGTGACTTCCGGAGCAGCTGTCCTATCATCGCTCGACCCTACGGCAGCGTCCATTCATGCGCTGCAGTTTACCTCGCCAACCATTGCGACAGCTGCGTTCACGTGCCGACGCTCCATCCACGAAGGTGTCACCCGCATCAGCTGTTTGTTCTGCCCGGTGAGACTTTCCACACTAAGACTAAGCATGTGCGTTTTCTTTCTGACCTTTTTCCTAGTGTTGTAAGGCGTAGTGTTCTTGTATAGCGTCCATGGTTGTGTGTCTTATGTTCGTGTGTTTTCTCTATCATAAAGTGAAAAACAGAAAACAGCCTCGCCATTTTCTTAACGTTGCTGTCGTCGACACAACGTGCTCTTTTCTCGGCTTATTCGAAAGAATCCCATCACACTCATCATCTCGTTCACATAAACATCGCGGAGGTCTCCCAATCAGCTAACGTTTCCCGTGGGAAGTTAGGTATCGGCCACAGACCCTGCGACAACTTGAGCGAAAAGGAAGACCTTTAACATACTCCCCGCCGAACTAGCGTAGCTTATGAACCTCTTTACGAGTTGAATAGGCCATTGCCCGTTAGCTCCTCCAAGCTGGCCGTATCCTGCAGTGGAGGGTCCATCTTTCGGCGGTCTTCCTTATTCGCATGTCGCTTGGCTCTACTCCGCCGCCGAGTACCCCCCGATGCCGGCCATTTCTCCTCTGTCTCATCGTTCTTTTAGATCGAAGCATCTCTTGCTTCGGTGGTATGTCCTGCGGCCTGATAGTCCGCACTCCCACTACGCATGCGCGACTCTCATCCTTTCCTCTCTCCAACAGCTTCGCGTTGCTCTCTCCACTTCTCTACCAGCACCTGTTTGCGCTTCTCCTTCGTTCTCGCTTCTGCTCTCCGGCGCATGCGCTACTCTCCTCCTCTAGTCTCCTCTCCTTCAAGCGGGTAGAGCTCTGCGCGCGTTCAGTCCAGCGCTTGCTTCGGTTGACTCCTCTGAAACGCGGGCTCGAAATGCCGAAATTCTCTCCTGTGCAGCGCCGGGATGAGCGCCAGCGCTGCGCTCCCCTCCCCCTCTCCTCTCCTCTCCCACGCTGCCTCCTCCTTGAGCGCCTATCGACCGCGTCGCCGCTCGCCCTGTGAGAGTTAACGGCCAGGCTAGAGGGAAGACACGACGCGCGTAGTGTTCCTCTTCGCGTTCCACGACGCGAGATTGGTAGCATGCCCGAGGACGGTAGCTTGCCCAACGAACGCCAACGGAACGCGATCGTGCAAGTGCTCCGGCTTCGCATCGCCTCATGGTCCCCTTTAGCGGGAGATGGTGCAATATTTTTTAGTGATGACTAGAGGCCGCATTTTTATGCAATAAAAAAGCTCGTTTTAGGCGACAATAATAGGCAGGTAAGACAACGCTTGAGGGCTCCGATGTCGTAAATATAGCTGACCGTAGCCACGAAGAACTTGAATAGTTCGGTCTATCTTCCCTTCCACCTTTGTCGTGGCCGAAAGTGGTTCCAGTAGCAACACCCGCGCTGCTGCTGAAGTGTTGGGATCATTTGATGTCAGAGCGCGGAAGTATTCAACTCGCCAGCGTTTCCATAATAAGTCCGAAAATTTCTGGCGATATATCCACTGGCGCGTCAGGCCGCTAGCAGTATAGAAGCCGTTGATTGTTTTCCGCGAGTTAACAGGGAGATTGGGCACCTTCGTGTTATTGCCTCGTTGTCCTCTGAAAGCCATAGAAAGGCTTCCAGGAAGGCTTGCTGTGCAGCGTCGGTCAACCATGCTCAATGAATAAATAATATCTTCCGGCATATGTTCATTGTCTCCAGATTGGCATCGTCCCTTCTGATGCCGCGACTTCTTCTGATGCCGGCAAGTCACTGTACTTAATTATCCTTGCGATCATTGTCGAGCGGTGATAATGTCCATTGGCCCATTGTAGATCTGTCATTCCGGCATGCTGAACCATGTCGTCCCGTTGCGCCAGTTTCTTGGAGCAGATCTAGTCGACATGGGGCACGTCGATGCAATGTTCTTAGCGGCTGTTGTCGTGCAGGCACAACAGTGCGTTCACCTCATCAGATCTCCCTGCAAATTCAATGCACCGATTTCATTGTGGATATCTTTAAGTCGGTCGCCGCTGAACTATGGGAGTTCCAGTTCAGGCAGATTGAGGGCCCAGCTATAGTGGTGGACGATAGGCCGTTGCGCTTCCATCCTCTGGTACCTCCACCGCGCATCCTCTTTCGTTACAAGCGCCCAAGTCGGGTCCGCCTTCATATGTGATGAGCATACGTGTGATTGCTGCGTACTCTTCAGCGAAGTCGTTCGTCGCTAACGTGCGGTTCCATAAGCGCATATTGCTCTGCAGTTCTTTGGCGATGGCCTCGAATTCATCTCTCATTGTCGCGATGTGGTCTCCTTTGTCTGACTCGAACACATCTCTCACATTCGGTAGCACGAGCTCCACGGCTCAGCTTCTCCAGTTGGACGCGCAACACGGTCCTCATTGTTCCCAGACGCTCCATCTTTGTTCGGTCCAGATGTATAGGTTCTCGGTGAACGTCTTGGATCAGCTGAGAATCCCAGGTTTCAGCTCCAAGAATTGTTGTAAAAAAGTTCGTTGTCAGTAGTTTGATGACGCTGATGAGGTTTCTAAGTGGTAGAAGAAATTTATTTTACGTATTGGCAACTAGGTTATTGGAATGTCTCTCGTCTACGCTCGGCCGCCGAGTCCCTCCGCGCCGGCCACACTCTATCCCTGCCTCGTTCTTGTTAGAGATTACATGTGGTTCACATCTGTTCTGGCTCGCATCACCCAACCTTTCCCGTGGGAAGGCTGGTGTCGGCCAGAGAACCCGCGATGATTCGGCCGAAAGGGAAGAACTTTATCAAGTACTCTTTTTTCTTTCAGGAATTATGCCTGTTAGGCAGTTCTTTGTTGCTAACAAAATGGACGCACTAACTTTCTTAGTATAAAGCGCGCCGTTATAATTACACCGAGTATGCCAGATTTAAATGATATTTTCTTTGAGGGGGAGCGTCGTTCAAGAAATAGACCATTTTATGTTTAACGTCAATCTGGGAAAATGCGTTCACATGTGGAGTTGGGCGACTTGGATGCCATGCCTTGAAACTTACAAAGAACTTTAAGCCACTAAAACATTTCCACGGTATGGCACATTTGTGCGAGCTATTCTCGGAAATCGGTTCTATAGCTGAAGATATTGTTCTTTGCGATAGAATTTTTATGAGAAATCTTAAATATAGGCGCAATAAAAACGGGACAGCTTAATCGGGCCCCGTGCGCATGCCTCAACCGTGCCGTAACGAAACAAACGACGGTGCGCGTAACATTGACCGTTTCAACCTTTCCTAGAATGGCTACTGCAAGTAAACTTGTTAAGTGCCCACTACGCGATAATTATTCCTCTTGCGAATGAGCAAAGGGCTTTTTAATGGCTGGGCCTAGAACACACCCATTCATTGAGCATTTCACATGTTTTGACGCCTGGAGCGATTCTACGCTTCTGCCACACAATATTACATGCGTTATGGAGACTCCGTCCACTACATGACATTCATATACTGCTTTTTTTTTTTTCGAAGTAGTTTCAAGAAAGAGCTTTGCTCATTCGTAGAACACCTTCTTGCACGCAGACGGCCTGGGTTCGATTCTCACTCGAAACCGAACATATTTATTTATTTTATATGCAACTTTCTCTTTTTTTCATCACGGACAAAATAATCATTTTTCGCTCACCACCAACGACGCCGACGCTGACATCGACATCGGTATTGCCGCGAAACGAGCTCTTTAACGCTATCGCGTTAAAATGGTTATAATGAACATATATATCGTTTGTTATTTCTGACTATGGAGTAGCGGCAGAAGTAAAGTCTGTTACTTTTTTTTTTCCGTAACGGCAACTCATTATTTTTTTTTCACGGGAAACGAAGCGCAGTAAGGCGTTTCTTTTTCTTTTGATTAACTAGTAATGCATTTCGCTAGTTTTCTTCGGCAAGGCATACGAAACTGCATTCATGTAAAGCGGCTAAGACTCCAAGTTGCTGTGACCCGTGAAAGGCACAATGTCAAAAGAACCTTGAATGGAGATATGATGCGCACTTGTTTGCTATTCCGGTCTTCAGTGGAGTTCCGTATAAAGACTTGCTGGGGAATGGCTTTGGTAGTTGCGGAAAGCATGTCGGAAATGATATGCGAGAACACTGCTTCAACGCAAGAAGTCAAAATTTTTAAAGACGTGGCGCCGCCATTCATTACCCAGAGACTCCGCAGACGATTAAGTCGTAAATTCGAGGCGTCGCCACGGTCCTGGTCTACGCGCAGAATTCCCCAGAAAGAATCCTTAAGCGGCTTGTTTGGATGAATGCATGGACAAGCAAGGGATGACACGTGACGCATCTTCTTTCGTGCTTAAACTTGACTGACTGCCAGAGCAACGCACTGTCGGTGCGCAGTCGTCGTGTGCAAATCCCCGTATGTTCAATGCAGGCCCACCTGGGCGCCCATACGCCACCGGTAGCAGAGAGGATTCATTGACTCGCCGCTACCTCCCATGTTGATTGACGGAGAAGGAAAGTTAGCCGCCACCGCCAATCTTCTGGTGCTAGGTGAAGGTTTAAAGAACGCATATATGTGTGCAGGTGGTGAACTACATGTGTGATATTCACCGACGATTGATTTCTGCGGCAAGATTCGAAGGTCGCAGGTTCGGTCCCTGCCCGCGGCAAGTTATCTTTTCGTCCACTTTTCTTCCTTTACATTTACCTTACATTTACTACTAATAACATCCCCTATACTTTGCTTGGCATTATTGTCTGTTAGTGCTCATTAATATTGTGTAGCACAACGTAAGATGATTTGTAGAGAAATGCCCTCTCGTCATCATCACTAGCTGATGAGGAGCGACTGCACTTGAGTACCTTTCGTGCTGCACGACAACGCACTGACTGCGCGCAACGAAACCCTTCCGCGCGTTCACCAGGTCTTCCTGAAAGTGAATACCGGTGTCCGTCGACTGCCTCTTAGGGTATGTGTGCACGTATTCACTAAAAAGCAAGGCACGCTGTCCGATTAGTCCGTTGAAATGGAACTGTCGTTTACATTCAACATGTTGTAGTTACATCAGAAAGCTGTCCCTACAATACCTGATAGCACGGTTTATAAGCTTCGCTTCCAGAATTAGTTTTGGTCTTTGCAATCTGCAACTGCGACTACGCTTCAGGTTATTGATTTTTGAGCGAGCGAGGTTGACCTAGAACACCCTAAAAAACATCATTCGCGTTTTTGCGGTCAGAAGAGGTTTATTGGCGGTGCGTTCCTGTGGTGACGCTCTGAACAAACACAGCGATTGGGGCAGTGCACCGTCCAGAAAGATGCCAACGACCAGCAGCGCGAGGCGAGCGTTGGCGATACTGCTGACCGGCGACGCATCTTCTTCTTCACTATTCGCCACCCGCCGAAAAAGAGCCATCCTGGCGACCTAGGACTCTGGAGGCAGAGGGATATGGTATGGCTTGAGATGGGCCACGTGGACGAGGTCACGTCCACGCTGGCTCATGTCACCAGATGGGGAAACTGGCTTGATGATAAAATTCACCGGGGATGTTTGCTCCAAAAACGCGGTAAGGCCCCTCTTACTTGGGACGAGTTTTGAGGAAAGCTCAGGAGTTTGGTAGAGAACAGCCAGCCATACAAGAGATCCAGGGGAATATCCGGGACTTCGAAGTGAGTCAGCGTTGTTTTCCTTCTGGCGCTGTTGTTCTTGGGATGTAGAGGTGCGCGCGAGTTGGGGGCATTCTTCCGCTTGTCGGGCAACTTCGGACACAGGTGGGCATTCGGAAGCGTCCGGACGATATGGTAGGAGAGCGTCGATGGTGTGCGAAGGTTCGCGTCCATACAAGAGGAAGAAAGGTGAGAATCCCGTGGTAGCATGTGTTCCGGTGTTGTAGGCGAACATCATGAATGGAAGAACGCGGTCCCAGTTGTCATGATCAGATGTCACGTACACTGCGAGCATATCACCGAAGGTGCGGTTGAATCGTTCTGTGAGCCCGTAGTATGCGGGTGGTATGGCGTGGTCCTTCGAAGAACAACGTGGCATTCGGAAAGCAGAGCTTCGACGACTTCCGAGAGGAAGGCTCGACCTCCGTCACTGAGGAGTTCCCGAGGTGCGCCATGTCGAAGGATGAATCGGCGTAGGACAAAAGACGCTACGTTCCGCGCTGTGGCACTGGAAGAGCAGCAGTTTCGGCCGTAGCGTCTCAAATGGTCCACAGCGACTATGATCCACGATTGCCATCCGGTGTCATCGGAAGTGGGCCGTAGAGATCAATGCCGACGCGTTCGAAGGGTTTAGCAGGGCACGGAAGTGGCTGCAAGGCTCCAGGCGTGCGTGAAGGGGTGATTTGCGACGCTGACAGTCAGGGCAGCACTAAACAAACTTTCGTACAAAATTGTACATTCCGCGCCAGTAGTAGCGATGGCGAATACTTTCATATGTTTTGAAAACTCCGGTATGGCTACATTGTGGATCGCTGTGGAAGGCAACACATATTTGTGATCTTAAGCTGCGGGGAATGACCAAGAGCCATTTACGGCCTGCGGGAGCGTAGATCCGTCGGTGTAGCAGCCGATCACGAATGGCGAAATGGGGAGCTTGGCGTCGGAGATATCGGGATAGAGGAGTGGTCGATGCTCCAGAAAGATAGCCGAAAAGAGAAGCGATTCACCGGTCACGGCGTTGTGTAGCAATGGAGTCAATGTCGAGAGATGCGACTGAGTGTGTGCGGTTCGTTGCGCAGGCAGAGTCTGGGGGTAGAGGCGAACGGGACAAGGCGTCCGCGTCAGAGTGCTTTGCGTCCGCTGCGATAGATGACGCTAATATCGCACTGTTGTATTCGGAGTGCCCAGCGTGCTAGTCGGCCAGAAGGATCTTTCAACGTGGCGAGTCAACAAAGCGCATGGTGATCCGTTACCAGGTCAAACGGGCGACCGTACAAATACGGGCGGAACTTAGTAAGCGCCCATACTAGAGCTAAGCACTCCTTTTCAGTGACGCTGTAATTGGTCTCTGCTTTTGTCAGCGTGCGACTCGCATAGGCGACGACTTATTCGGAGTTGGGCGAGGGACAGCGCCAAGACCGACCCCACTAGCGTCTGTATGCACTTCAGTTGCAGCTGTTGGGTCGAAATGGCGAGGATGGGAGGAGAGGTGAGCAGCCGACGGAGCGTAGCAAACGCGACGTCGCAGTCAGGAGACCAGGAGGAGAGGTCTGTGTCACCCGCGTAGGAAATGGGTCAACGGCGACATGATGGACGCGAAATTTCGGACGAAGCGCCGGAAGTAGAGCATAGTCGACAAAACTTCGAAGCTCTTTGATGGTAACAGGCTTCGGGAACTCGGCGACGGCACGAAGTTTCGCAGGGTGGGTAGACCCCCGTGCTTGGACACTATGTGGCCTAAGATGATCAGCTCCCGCGCGGCGAAGCGGCACTTTTTGAGGTTGAGTTGCAGTCCAGCGTGGGTAAACACGTCAAAACCTGTCTGAGCCGATGTAGGTGGGTAGGAAAATCAGGAGAGAAAACGACAATATCGTGGAGGTAGCATAAACACATAGACCACTTCAGGTCACGCAATGTGTTGTCCATGAGTCGTTCAAACGTGGCAGGTGCGTTGCAAAGCCCAAAGGCCATCACGTTAAATTCGTACAGTCCATCAGGTGTAATAAATGCAGTTTTCTCGCGATCAGCTTCAGCCATCGGAACCTGCCAGTAGCCAGAACGTAAGTCTAAGGACGAGAAGAACTCTGCTCCTTGAAGGCTGTCAAGGGCGTCGTCGATGCGCGGCAAAGGGTAGACGTCTTTCCGGGTCATCTTACTTAAGCGGCGGTAGTCGACGCAAATGCGAATATACCCGTCCTTCTTGCGAACTAGAACGACAAAAGATGCCCAAGGACTGTGGGATGGTTGAAGAACGCCACGGCGTAGCATATCTTCGATCTGGTCGTTGATGACACGACGTTCTGCAGCAGAGACGCGGTACGGTCTTTCACGCAACGGCTGGTGCAAACCAGTGTCAATGTAGTGGTGCACTTCCGACGTGCGCCCCAACTGCAGCTGAGAAACATCGAAGTCGTGAAGTGTTGGAGAAGTCGAAGAAGCGCGGCGCGTTCTTCGGTAGTCACGGTATCGGCGATATTTCACTCAGAGAGCCTTCCTGCGTCGAAAGGGCATGAAGGTCGTTCGAGTCAGTATGACACGATTCGTCTGGCTCGTTAAGAAAGAACGAAGAGTCAAAGGTCTTCAACGCGACCGAGACATTCGCAGACAAGCAACGTAACCGGTGCTGAGAGCGGATTCTGGACAAAAATATTGCTGCGGCCGGCAGTGATGTCAAGTTAATAGTTTCATGCTGAATTTCCATACGTACTTCAAATGTCAATAGTTACATGCTGAATTCCATACGAACTGCAAAATATTAGGCTGTATACAAGACAATTCTTCCGAGGGGGGAGATGATGTCGTGTCGCGAGTTTCGGTTTCGGGTTTCACTGTACAAATGTTAGGGGGCGCCGCTATGTTGTCCTCTATAGAATCCCTGGAAAATTTTCAGAGTATCGCATTTGTTTTCCGCGCACCACCGCCAACACGATTGGCTCACTCGCATCACGTGACCTCTCGCCACCATATTCCTTCCCAGCGCTTTGGGTGCAGGCGCATTGAATGCAGAGCGTGGCCGGACATTTAGCAGTGTCACGTGCGGTCTGCCATGGTCCCTAGAAGTACTTTGGTCGCTTTTTTAAACACGTCATGCGGATGCCAGAGAGTAGCTCACCAGCAACCGAACGTAATTTGGGAATCTTGTTTATTTTCGTATTCCGTGGGAAAAATTAACGTCAAAGAGCATCGTGCTACGTGGCTGCACAGTTGGCCGGAATGAATTCGCCCCCCTCGAAAAACACTCCTTTCTGCAGTGAACTACACAAAGATTGCTGGAAAAGCTATCATGGGACAGGACACTTCACCTTTTAGGTTAGCTATGTTCAGCGGTATTGAAAACTACATACTACATACCTTTCTGTTTGCTCCGCTGTTTATATCTCGAATCTGTTGAACAGATTGCGCATGCATTTCCAGTTATAAGCGTGTCACGCACGAGATCGAAATCAAAGATTTATTAAAATAATAACTGTTCACTGGTATATCTTGAAGGCAATTGTGGCATGATCATTTGCCATTGCGCAAAACAGAAGCGTGGAACTATGTTGATAAACCTGGTATAGGGCAATTTTAAGCCTATTTTTTTAATATTTTTGCACAAAAAAATGTCGTTAAAGCTGCATTGCGCCGAATGTACTCTTAGAATACTGTTTAGTGAGTAAGAAATGGTCACACCAAAACAAAAAATCTGCATATTCCACGCATTGAGGGAATCGATTTCGTGTGAGCCCAAGGGTATATACATACTGTGTTGTAGTAGGATGCTCTTTAAAAATTTCCGGGATGTGCTATTTTCTTATCGAAAGACAAAGCATTGTGCCGAGGAAATTTTAATAAGAGTGCATTATGAAAAACAAAGTTGAAATTAAAAGCAGTGCAGAAACCGAACCCCAGCTGTTCACGCGCTGGCAACGTCAACAACAACAACATAACAAAAAAACAGTGCTTGTCAGAACATAGCAAAACATTTGCAAGTGCACTGCAACGTGGGGAATATTAAGGGGACAAAAAATAGGAAGTGAAACAATTAAGTAGGGATGTCAATCATTTTTGATGGCCTAATTTCTACGTATCTGTTAGGAAATGACAACGCATTCACAAAAAAGGTGCACCTTACCTACCGCACGCCGATTCGCCCGTGCGTTTGGCTTTTGACGTTCCCAAGCGAAACATAAATACGTCACGCACAACTTTCAATTACCGCACACACACCATTTCTATTACACATAACACCCAGCTGAATATCATGCGTGGTGCGCAAGCAAGGCATGCGTCAGCGATCAGTCGAAGGACGCAATGTTGAATGTTCTCGATGTTGTTCGATAATGTTCTTGAGTGCGCTATGAAGTGAACCTGAATACCGACTGCAAAGCTAGCGCACACAGTCAAGATGCACCAAGTGTCGAAGTAAATGGCACCTCGCATGAAGTCACTGCGCTAGTGCAACTATGTTTACTGCTGCGGACCTAGCGAACACACCCAGCCGTGACACGAAAAGAGACCGATGAAGCCCAGAAGAGGGTTCGCGAGCACATGGCAACATTCGCCGTACGTTTCATTAGTTACACCGCTTACCGCGCAGTCGATTCATAACTGTCAATGACTCGAAATAACTTTTGATATCCTCTTGAAGAAACACACACATATATTGCAGTTCCGCCGAGCGTAACACGGCATCGAGGCGAAAAGATGGGTCACTTCTCAACACGCTAGCAACGCGTCGGATGGTCTGGTAGGAGAATGGGCTCCGCCTCCCAATGTTGCCCGCGTGTAGCCTACCTTTGCGGTACTCTGAAATTTTCTAGTGACTCTAGTCTTCTAGGGAAAATGTCACGCCATACGCTTCAACGAAGAAGCCTTGATCGATCTCGCACACAGCAGTGCGGCAAAACACGGGAAGGTGTGGCAAAAACTAATCCCAAATGGTCATTTCCCTGTGAGCTTGTAGTGTTGAAGCCACCCCGGTGAGAAAAACAAAGGCAGCTGTATTGGATTCCGAGCTATCTAATGTTAGAGATACGGGGTGTGACTCTGCGTCAGTGTTGCGGAGTTGCCACTCCGGAATTGGAATGACTCCGGAATCATTCCGCATTTTCGCGACCCCGGAATGAAATGGGGACAACGCTTGGGAGGAATGGAATTCAGCACCTTTTGCACGGAATGGAATGGGAATGAAATTACGCATTTTTCCGAAAATAGAGAACGTTTTCGTCTACGCGCTGTTTTTCAAACTTCAAACATTAATTAGTCAGAGCCTCGAATTTAACAATACAGCAGTATTTTCACTGCGCAATTATCCCTTTGCGTTGGCTCCCATTGATACCCCCTCTCGAAAGTGTCGAATACTCTATGCACAGCCTGATCTTTATCTCACGAGCAGTTTAGTACCTGACACACGTAAATAACCTTTGCGACAAGGAAGACAAGCATACCTGCCCCACAGGCGAACACAGAAAGTTCTCACCCTGTCCATGCTTGCGAGGCGCGCTTGACAAGCGTGAGTGCGGACGAGCAGTGCTGCCCAGTGTTCCGTATTCGATGCAAAGGCACAAGGTGCCCGAGCATTTCAATGTTCTAACTAATACCAACAGATCGAGAAGGTTTTGTTCCCCATTTACCAAATCTTAGTTTTCTCATATTCACGAATGCTCCCAGACGCGTGACAAAACTGCTTAGTCTTCTTGAAGACTACTTTTGTGAGCATAAAAATGCGCTATGTCGTCATTTTGCATTAACTCATTTAAGATTAAACATTATTAAAACATCACCATTCGTTCAAACATGCTGACTATGTAAATACTATAGGTAGCGGGAGAACTGCCCCTATGGGAATTAGTAGGGTGGTTGTACTGCACGAGACTATGTCATCAAGCTATACTGTCCTCGATCTTGGTAACGTGTTTTGCGTACTTTTGGCAGTTCTTAATGCATCTGATGGGCATCAGCTTTAAGGGGCGTTCATTCTTAACACGATAAAACTATCAAGATGCCTTTCATACGTTCAGGAATTACAGGAATGGAATTGAACTGCCCGGCCATTCCCGGAGTGGGAATGGGCTAAATTTTTTTCGTTCCGAAGAATTGAAAGGAATGGAATTGCGGCAAGTTCTTATTCCCCGGAATATAATTGGAATGGAATGGAGGCGCCCGCCCATTACGCAATACTGCTATGCATTGACTACTACACTCAAATCTACGGCATAAAGAATGTCAAAGCAATAATAGCGTTGCTAGGATAATCATCATGCATATGCACGAACAATAGCACGCCGGCGGGGCGAAAGGCTGCTTGAAGTTATAACCGTTACAAAATTACTTACTTCGCATAGCCGCTTTTTTTCTGTGGGCACAAATTTCTTGCGACTCATTTTGCTGGGCCATATCTTCCTTCACCATATATTTTTGTCACCGCGAGGAACGAAAAAAAAAAACAAAAAGTTCTTTTCCGTCCTCCGCGCGGTGAGGCAACCGAAGGCATAGGGACCCGGCATACTACCACGTCACGCTCCAAACACTAAATTCAGACGCAGAATTCCTGCGTCCACTCAACTTCAGGTATACAAACGCTTCTAGTTTGCAACAACAGCGCGACAGAGGCGCGCGAAGTGCTCTCTACTTGCTAAAATCGCCCAACTCCATGCTTGAAAACCCAGTGATCCGTACCTATCGCCGGCAAAGCGCAACCGCCGCTGGACTCTTTGGGCGGGGCGCGAAGGCGAAAAATCACGTGTCGCCAACCAGCCTATCGCAGGGCGCTGGGGCTGGATCAAGACCTTTCGCCAGTTTTGAAAGATAGAGGTATTTTAATGCATGTTCGGTTCCGCGCCGGTAAGCGCATTGAGGTGATGTGTAAATAAAGACAGTGTGTGACGAATACTCGTAGCGTGCAGTTGCTTTTCTTCGGCGCTCCGCGCCAACCCCGCCGTGCTCGTGGCTGGTCGGCGTCCCCGCCGGTCGCGTCGGTCACCCGTCGTGCGCCTTCATCTGCTTCTGCGCCGGAGCCGCTAGCCGCGACACAACATATAGGCCGACCGGGTGGGGCCTCCCTCTCCATAGGGAGAGGGCGCGACGCCGCGTCAAAAAGTCACGCGTTGATGCGCTGCAACGCGTACGTGTGCTCGGGCCTTAAGGCAAGCGTCCTCCTTCGGGCAACTAGGGAGGGACGCACGCCGGTCCGACCGAGAGCCCACTGAGGCACTGCCCGTGCTTGGCGGTTGACCACTGCACCGGCTCCTAGCGCGCCGCGTGGCACATTCATGGCAACAATGACAATGATGATAATTTCGTTCTGGCATGGCTCGTACCCACTCTGGGGAATTGGCCACGAACTGCTTACGGCAATTTTTGAAAATATTTGGAGTATTAAATCATCATTGAAAAGAAAGGAAAACGTAAATGTGAGGCTACGTTAATTGCGGACTTGTGCAATCGGATCAGGTCAGATCGGCTTCGGTCCCGGCTGCGGCGATCGCATTTCGATTACGGGTCTCACAAAAAAAGAAAATAGGGTGAATTACTCCATGCATATTCAGCAACACGCATTTGGGGGCGCCGCCATAGAGTGCGTCGGCATATTTTTAAACTCTGGTTATAGGGATAGCTAGGGCACCCTCTAGAGCAGTGGTCCTGGCCCATGTGCTTAGATTTAGACGCACGTTAAAGAACCCCAGATGGCCGACATTTCCGAAGCCCTCCATTATGGTGTCACTCATAAAACATGTCGTGGTTTCGGGACGCAAAACACCCAAAATAATTATCTTTGTGTTGGTAACATGCCCGCGACTGCGCCATAGCGGTGTTCGTGCCGTTCTTTTTTTTTTTTTTTTGGAACGTGCATGCATGCGGCAAGCCGATGAGAACGAAGCCTAAGTGCGTGACACGTGCTTTTTTCTGCCGAGCCGGTTGGACGCTGTCAGAGCGCGCATCAGTCCCGGTCATTCCAGGTGAGACACTCGGTGCTACCTTTAGGGCAGGTTGTGGGGGTGGGTGGGTTGGGGGGCAGGAAAGGAAGAGTTATCGATCGGCCTGTATAATGTCCGTTACAGATGCACGCTTGGTGTACATCCTACCTGAGCCGTACACAGTAAACAAGCGCTGCTCTCAAGAACACGTACAGTGTCGTCCCACTCTCAGGGTGAACACGGCTCAGCGTGGCCGCGCTCCGGGAGCGCTGTTTGCATCCGGCACAGCAGCGCATCGAATTGAAGGAGCGCTGGCGCACCCGAGCGCTCTGCACTCGCTGTACTATGTTGCCAAGCAAAAGCTAGCGGCGCCACGGCCACGGTGGCTAGTACGGAGCGGGTGCGCTGCAGCGCTGTGGCGGACCACGCGAAGTACCTCCCGTGAGTCCCTCTGCACATGCGCCGCTACGTCTTCGATGTGCGGCTTCGCCGGGTGCACTGGCGCTCCGCGGAGCGCGGACACGCTGCACCGTGTTCACCCTAAGAGTGGACGGCGCTATACATCGGTTCAATGGGAACACGGGCGCATTAAGCGACCCGTTGCGGCTGCGAAATACGTCAGTGACTGGGCGATTGCGTATACAAAATCGATTGTCCTCCCGATAACGAAGTCGCCTCGCAAGGCTTCGCGCTCGATGTGGTAGAACTAGTTCTGATATTTTTATTATGTTGGATATGCAAACACTTCGCAGCATGTGTTTTTCGCCACTTATACCTGTATACGACATTGGCATAGCCAGTTAGGGTGTTGGCGGGGGGGGGGGGGGGGGAGGTGTCAACCTCCCCCCTCCCCGTAAACTTTGCATTGTACATGATTATCACGCGCGCAACATACAAACGCACGAACACGAGTAAAGCGGGAGTGTCAGCCGAACTTTAGCGGATTACCCTTGCGCCCATGACCCTGTGATGCCTATGTCGTATGGTTGCGAGTGTTAAAGTTCAGCCTTTGCTGTGGAGCGACGTTTAATATATAATGCGTTAATTTTTGTTCTTCAAAGCGAGTGTGCCGTTTGTTCCGAATAAACTGGGCCGCATCATGACGTGGCCGGGGCACTTCGGATGTTTAACTTCTGACGCAGCATGCGTGTTCCTTTTTTTTAATATGTTGCAGGTTGCTCGAGATACCGGACCTTTCGTGCAGCTAGGGAAACCTTGAGCACATACTCAGCATGGGTAAGTCGATGTCCAGCGTGACTAATAATAATGATGTCGGGGGTTTTACGTGCCACGATATGGTTATGACGCACGCCGTATTGGAGGGCTCCGAAATTTGTGACCATGTAGTGTTCTTTAACGTGCACTCACATCGCACAGTACATGGACCTCTAGCATTTCGCCTCCATCGAAATTCGACCGCCGCGACCGGAATCGAACCCGCAACCTTCGGATCAGCGGCCGAGCACAGTGACCGCTACACCACCGCGGCGTACATCAAGCGTGACTAACATACACGCATGCACGCATGTACAGTCATATACAGTATGAGAGGGAACGTCGAATTCGCGTTTAATCAACGATCATGCTTGTAATTTACCTATATAAATATGAGCACATGAATTGCGAGGGGCACCCCTTGAGCATTGCGTTTTATGAGCACTATTGCGCTTTAGGACTGCGTTTAGCCGCTATGACCTTGAAAAGGTAATTTCAGTGTTCGATCTCATATTGCTCACGACTGTACAATGCTCGGCGATTGAAACTCGGTACTCGGAGCGCGTGGCTGCTGGTGGTGAGGGTGACGCAGAGGGCGAGAGCGTTCGGGACGCACGGTGACTGCATCCGGTAGACAGCCATTCATTCATGTGATTCTCGGTGGCGACGGCGGAACGCTGGAATCCTTCGTAACGCATGGCCGCTAGCTCCAGCCGTTTCGCGTAGTGTTTTGAAGGCATCGCAAGGAGTGTTCCGCCGACGTCACCAAGAACCACAGACTGAACGGCTGTCTACCGGATGCGGTCGCCCCACGTAACGAACGCTCTCACCCTCACCGTCAGCAGCCAACGCGCTCCGAGTATCGAGCTTCGATCGTCGAGCACGGTACACACACTCCGCTATACATCGATTGCTTAAGCGACCCTGAAACGGTTTTGACTGCTGTCACCAACTCCACTGAGCCAGTATGACAAATGTTATTTGGGTCAATAATAGACTAATGTAAGCCTTCTGCGTTAAGTGCGCAATTTGCTATAAAGTATTCAACATACGCGTCGCTACAGATCAAAGAAAACGAATATCGCTACGTCACTATGGTCGAGTGGTATATGGTGCCCGCGACTGCTGACCCGAAGGTCGCGGGATCGAATCCCGGCCGCGGTGGCCGCATTTCGATGGAGGCGAAATGCCGGAGGTCCGTGTACTTAGATTTAGGTGCACGTTAGAAAACACCAGATGGTCAAAATTTCCGGAGTCCTCCACTACGACGTCACTCGTAATCATATCGTGGGTTTGAGATGTAAAACTCCATCAGTTACTATTAACGTCGCTACGGAAAACACACGCAATGTGGAGTAAAAGGGCGAGCCTAACCGTCGCTTTTCTTTCTTTCTCCTTGCAGCGGAGCAGCCTGGGTATTCGGCGTTTGGAACCGAAAGCGGTAATTGTCGTTTCATTCTCTGACTGAATGCGAAGAAAATATGACTGTGTCACTTCGCGCGTTGGCCGCAGACTATCAGCTCGACAATGAAGTTGAGGCTTGGGAACACAGGCAGTGCGAGTCTCTCAGACCCCTATGTCTGGCGTTAGGTCGATTTATTTATTTTTTTTTCGAATGGGTTTGTGGGAATGGGTACACCTCTGAGATGGGATTGGGGGAGATGAGAACGTGGTTGCTTACCACCAATCACAATGACGATAGCAAATTTATTCGCGTTCAAGTGAGCGTTGCAGTGACATATTTACAGCTGGGAACAAGAGCTTTACGAGTTTGTCGCGTTTCAAACATCCGGAAATCGCAGCTGAATACGCGCACGATGAAATTTAGACCGGCAGTCGGCAGAAAAGTAATACGGACCGTGCGAGCGCGTCGCGATATTGCCGTCTGCGCCATCTAGCGGCGAGCCGTCTGCTGTCGAGAGCATTGTTCTGACGTATGAGCGGCCATGATTGCACTCACGTATCAGAGAATACGTAATACGTGACAATTACATTACGCTCGAATATATATTTTCCTTTCAGGGTTTCTGTCAGTGAGTAAGTATACATCCAGCCCCTAAGTTTTCATTTCATACTCGGCTGTCGTCATTGATGAAGGCGTGAGATACGGAAGTTAGCGTGCCGTTAGTTCCCTTCGCGAACCTTTGGCAATTTCACCGTTTCTATCTATCTATCTATCTATCTATCTATCTATCTATCTATCTATCTATCTATCTATCTATCTATCTATCTATCTATCTATCTATCTATCTATCTATCTATCTATCTATCTATCTATCTAGCCGCCTACGTCTGGGTAATATGACTTGACGAATATGACTGTGGGGTCAAGACATGAATAACTTGAAAATACTGGCGAGTACGTCGTCGAACCCTTTCCTCGAGACACGTGTGGCACATACCGGTATACGGTAAGCGGGGGCCGTGCTAGGCACTTCCCCAGGTTTCACAGTATTGGAGCTGCATTTAGCGCAGGATTTAGAATTACACGAATCTCTACACAAATAAGACCCTTTTCCTTCTGTACATTTTCTTTACATTCGCCGCACAGTTAACGTTTTTTACGCGCCGAAACCGCGTTTATTGCCGGTATAAAGAAGCCATGCACTTAACGCTTGCCAAACAGGCTTCGCAGTGGAGCTTCGGTTTCAAGCGTATATTTGGAAGCGCTCAATCGTTAAGTTCGTCTGCGCTGCCTCATACCACTTCACATTGGAATAATGTTCCCGAGCAAGTCGCATTCATATCTGATCAGCTTATACTTAGTGCGACGACTTTTATCGGCTTTTCAAGCGAGACTTAAGATATTTCGGGGTCGTTGTTGTCGTGCACGTTTAACCCGGCGACGGCGAGTGTACAGAAATGCGGCCCTCTAAGGTCGCTCCGGTTACGCGCGTGTTTTTTACGCACCGTTTTCCATTAATCGACGCTCTCTGGATCGCGGGCTTGTCGGCGATCAGCCATTTCTGATGTGGCAATCTCACCTTTTATTAGAGTGTACTAGAACAGGGTAGTGCTCGGAACGGGTTCGAAAAGTGAAGCCCAAACAGGGTCAATCCGCATACAGCGCTGCCATCGGTAGTCTACATGTGCTGTCGTTTAAGAGTTGCGCACGGCTCCGCCTAAGTGGCGCAGGGGTAGAATGCCCGCTTCCCACTCAAAAGTTCGAATCGAGTTCGAATCGCAGCTGTAGACGGTGGGTTCTCATTCTTAGTGTCACCTTTTACAGCTGTATTGGTTTTCCTTTGTTTCTTAAAACTAGCTTCAGTTGCTACGTGTTGGTTCAAAAAGTAACGCAAAATGTGAAGTGAAATAGAAGAAATTTGACAGTGAGCGCAGTTATTTGCAGCGCCGCCGCCCGCGATTGAACAAAAACGTAAAGTATGGCCTCCGAGATATGAACGCGTGACTTCATGTTCCGGCGCCGGCAACTGCGTAGGCGCGCCCTCACGCCACGCCCACAACCAATCAGGGCCGATAGAGGAAGGGCTCCTAAATTTTCTTTCTCAATCTATCTATAATGTAACTATGATGTATCTGTTAGTGCTGCCATTTCTTTCTCTTTGTTTGCGCGTTTTCCTTTTCCTTTTCAGTACCTGTGCCCCTGCTTTACCTATTGTATTATTCACGTTTATTAGACCCCAATCTGCTAGTACTTGTCAGGAAAAAATTGTAGAATATTGCGCCGTCCCGTGCCATTGCTCCTGAATTAGTCGTTCTACTAAATCTCTTCCTCGTGGCCTTATTTCCGTTTCCGCTTGTAACCCTCCTTAATCAATGCTCCCCATAACGCTCTTTGAAGTATGTCGAATGAATGAATGAATGAATGAATGAATGAATGAATGAATGAATGAATGAATGAATGAATGAATGAATGAATGAATGAATGGTGTTACCCTATGGATTACCAAACTTAAAACGTTATACTGCTGTCACTCAGTCACTTTTGATCGCGTTGATCGATTTTCACAGTTGTGATTGGCTCCTTTAAATAAGCTGGCGAAGGGAGCCAATCACGTTTGAGAAACTCGATCCCGATCGGACTCGATCGCGATCAGAAGTGCACCGTGTGACACCGGTTTGAAACAGACCCGCCGTGAAATTCACAATGCTTTATGACGACGTCAAGTAACTGCACCAAAAAAATTAACGAAAGTGCATGTCTTTGTTTCCTTCACAGGTTCAGGTAAGTGTGGTTATGCATTCATGAAACAGGTTGCAAATAAGCTATCAAGAAACTCAGTTGCGACAACCACAATCGAAAATCAACCTCAGACCCACCCACGAATATAACAAGAACATGCAACGTATAACTGATTTTCTAGCCAGGAAGTTAATCACACATTCCATGCACGGATTCTTGATGCCTAACAATAGGCAAGCAGGCCGCTTCTACCTTCTTCGGAAGATTCATAAGGATTTCCATAGATGAATTACCTACCGCGCAAATGCCAGGTAGACCTATACACTATCCAACAACACCACCCGCTGAGCGGCTATCAAAATTTCTAAATGATTTATCTAACATACCATCCATTCTTCCATCCTTTATTGATGATGCACCTCACTTCCTCCGAATTATAGATTCCATTAACGAAACACAAAACACTTTCGGCTCAGACCATTATGGTAACATTTAATGTCGGCTTCTCGTGTATAGAATATGCCTATCGCTGAAGGGATCGGAGCGTTCTCAAAGTCAGGATAATATTGTTTAGTCGGTGACTTTCCATGACTGTTTCAGTTTCATAATAAATATAGTAAAAAAGTGTTTATTTGAGCCACGGAAATTAGTAAATTATTCATAAAATTTGGTACCATTTGCTAGAGCGCGGGCAGGTATGCGTTTTGGTTTTCCAGCTTCCCAGCACTACTAAGAAATGCGCCCGAGTATACCTACACATTTTCGCCCTTCCCCCTCCCCACGCCTGTACGCACGCCTATGACTATAGATGAATGACACTACAGTCGAAACCCGCGATAACGAAATCCCGAGGGAACGAAAGTCTCACCGCAACGAAATATTTTCGGAGCACCGGCGAACGCCCATAGGAGTCAATGTATTTCGTAACTCGCGACTACGAAAGATATTCATACCGCAGTCCCTCATTAACGAAATTTTTGAAACACGAGTGCGCGAATAATCTACTCTCGCAACATTAACTACATTCGAAAACTGCTGAAATGCATTCATGCTACACTTAAATTGTGTAAAACTATCGCTACAGCACACTTGAGAAGCAGCCGCCATCATTATTTACAAAAAAAAAAACATAAAGCTGGCGACAATGATGATGATGATGGCTTACCGAAACACCTGCTCGTTATCGCGGACTACGTAGCCAAATCCACATTCCTCATGGAGTTTCGTTCGTTGGCTTGGCTCTGTGCTTGGCTTTGTCGGCTTTGCGCGCACATGGTTGCGTGTGTGGAGCCATTTGTGGAGCGTTTGCTTGGTCGTTTGGTGCAACGTGAACTGTGTGTTGCGATTGCTTCGTCCGATTTCGCTGCCTGCGAAGATGCCGCCTTCAACGAAAGAGCGGAAGTTCATCACGCTGGAAGATAAGGCTGCAATCATCAGTGAGGTGGAAAAGGACAGGAAAAAATGGACATCGCCGAAAAATTCGGCGTTGCGTGCAGCTCGCTGTCCACGATTCTGCGCTGATCCGCTCTGATCCAGCGGAGCTGGAAGAAGGTTCGCCTGTAGGCGCACTTGATGACGGTACTGGTGACAGCGCAGTGCCGCCGTCACTGACCAGTACATGGGGCGAACTTTGTGCCGTGGCAGCGAGATTCCCTATCGAGAAGCATGGAATTGCTGCATAGTAAGGCCCGCCAAAGCAAACTTACTGACTTTTGGAAATAAAATGTGTTTTTTGTAAATTCCATGTCTTTTCTGCCACATTCTCGCGCTAACGAAATTCCCGCAAGAGCGAAATTTTGTGCTTTCCCCGCTGATTTCGTTATTGCGGGTTTCAACTGTATACACAGAAGTAGCCTCGATCGCTTGTAGATACTTTCACAGAGTGAACATAAGGCCCGCCATGGTGGTCTAGTGGTTATGGTGCTCGACTGTTGACCCGAAGGTAGCGGGACCGAATCCAGGCCGTGGCGGTCGCATTTCGATGGAGGCGGAATGCTAGAGGCCCGTGTACTTACATTTAGGTGCACGTTAAAGAACACCATGGGTGGTCGAAATATCCGGACCTCTCCACTACGGCGTCCCTCATAATCATATCGTGGTTTTGGGACGTAAAACCCCAACAAATGTTATTAATTATCGCAGAGTGGACATAAGGCACAGGGAGTTTAATTGGCCGGCTGTCTTACGTGTTCCTCCCGATTAATAAAAAAAAGGTATCACTTCCGCCCTTACTGCGTGCGCTTTATCTCGCGTTTGTCGCGACACAAATGAACGTCAACTGCCTCGGTCTTGTTGTTAACGCCCTTGCGTTTTCGCTTTTAATTCCAGCCCCGCCTCCAGTCGAGTAAGTGTTTCATCTTCGACGAAAATGCAGACTTCAAGGTATAGGGGAGGACGGACGGGTAACTGCGCTTAGCGCCGAGGTATATTACGCTAAAGTATAATGTACAGGCAAATAGGAATTTTAAAAAACGAGGCAGCAGCGCACTAGTGCCCTTCCCCTAATTCTCACCCTGACATCACTCCTGCTCACCATCACCACCCTTTACCACCACCTTGCTATATTACACTATAATGTACAGTGCTCGTCAAATGAAACCCGAACACTGGCAAGCCTTCGCAGCGGTATAGTGCGCGCCGTCCAGTTATCACCATGGACAGGCGCGCGCATCCGGTTTGACCGCATTGCGCATATGCGCGCCTGTCCATGGTGATAACTAGACGGCGCACACTATACCACTGCGAAGGCTTGCCAGTGTTCGGGTTTCATTTGACGAGCACTGTACAAAGCCAGGCCTCGGCGCCATAGCTCGGCATGGCTAGGCAGAGCGCACAGCTGTGGCAAGGCCCCGGTGGGCGAAAACGCAAAGCTCATCGGCGCTCGTCTTCCACGGCTTTGGCGAAGGTGGGCGAGGAGGAGTCGGCAAAGTTAGGCCGAGTCCGCAGCGGTGGCGAGCTCGTGTGCGAGGAGGATTCGTCGCAGTCGGCAACGCGTTGCTAGGCTACGCACGTTGACGTCATGGTGACGTCAGGTTTTTCTGCTCACACCGAACAGCCTAACCTCCGGCTTAAAGGGGCCATGAACCACTTTTCCAAGTAATGATCTAATGACCTCAGTATCGGAGTGTACTGCCTCCCGAATCGATTGCCGCAAAAATTTCTCGAATCCGTCAAGAATCAGCGGAGTTACGGGGGTTTGGCGCACGCTCCCAGCGCTTTCTCTCTTTTCTCGTGCCGACGAGCGCACTGGAAGCTAGACAGGGAGGGATGCCATGGGGGAAAGAAGTTACGTCAGCGCGCGTCATGAAACGCGATCGCTCTCCCGCTGTGATTCGCTTGCGCGAGTGCGGCTACCGTGTATTGAGGAGTGCGGCGCCGGCAAGTGGCGGCACCCCGCGGCAAGAAGCGCATCTGATCCGAACGCCGCTCTCGATTGACGTCGGCTATCGGCCAATAAGCATGCTATGTCTCTTGCGACGTAAACTGACAGATCCGCGACGTAAACGGACAGACGCCCCGCCCACCGACGAGAGTGAGAACCGGCCTCTGTTTGAAAAGAGGGTGCCTGGGGAAACGGCAACTTCGCGCTCCGCTTGTGTCCATTACGCGGCGCGCACGACTGTAATATTTGGCAGAACAGTTCATAGCCGTGTCAGCTTTCCGCAGGATGCGTTTTTTCAACCAGCCCAAGGGGTGCTTCATGACCCCTTTAAGCGGCTTCGCTGTGAAAAAGTTCTTCAGTCTTCTGGTAACCTAAGAAACGTAAATGCTTCCATTAAGACATAAATCGATAGGTAAACAACGGCGCTACAACGGCGCTAAGGAATAAAAAATGAAAAAAAGATGTGAAGATATCTTGTCGTGACTTCGCCTTGAAGTTCCCGCATCATATCCCTGTGACGTTATAAATATTGGCGTCCTCTTTTATAGGGGCATACGCAATTATTTATATGTAAAACGCGTTACATTGTGCTCTAAAGCGAGCCGGAAGAAAAGGTTTCAAAACTTTGCACGTTCAGTCAACGTGACTAAACAAAAAGTACTTCGAAATCCGTCACGTCGTACTCACGTACCAGTGCTGGGCTTTCGACGTGAAAAAAAAAGAACCTTAACGTTCCGTTCGCTTTATCTACTCGTAACGAACGCACGATTAGGAGATTACTGACAATAGGGTTATCAAAGAATGAGGTATCAGACCAAACTAATTAAGCGTTTCACAATACTGTCCCTTTGAAAATACCAAGGCGAAGTACAGTTAAAACTCGATCTAATGGAACCCGATTTTGCGAATTTCTCGATCAAACGTAGAAATTGTCGTTTCCCGAGCAGCCACCGTTAGTGTTCAATGTTCAACTCGAGTTAACGAAGCTATCATGACACTAAACAAGTTTTAACGAAGCTTTTCCGTAAATGATTGATTAAAATTGCAGTAATTTCTTTCTAATTTCGACACAAGCGGATTTTTCTTCGCGCGTGCGCTGTATACCGCTATCGCGTAAAAACGCCCAGTCACCCTATAGTCACGAGCCTAGTTTTACTTCGACGGGGCTGCACGCCGCGTACATGCATGGAACAAGGGAAGTCTGTAGCGCTTTTTTCGTATATAACCACATGGCGCAAACTTTGGGGTGGTGGAGGTTTGCTGTGCCTGTAAATACTCACACAGGAACAAGGTGGTTGCTTTCGTTATTTGATGGCTTATGCGACAGATGAGTATGACCGTCTCCTCGCAACTTTCTTGCTCTGCAGCTGCTAGCGAAATTTCTGCATTCGTTCTCTTCTTCTTTGCATATCTGCAGCTTGTCATACAGCTTCACGCGACGGTCTATACCTCACCTGTATCGCCCGGACATGGGAGGCTGTCATTCCGGGCTGCCCTCGCGGACGTTTCGTAGGCCCAGGCGTGTGTTAGTGGCAAATAAAATGAAGCGGTAGCCCTCGGCCGTCGCTGCACTGCCATATTAGATTTTGAAGGACCGAAAATGTTCTTTCTCGATTCTACGAACTTCGGCGGTTTAACGAAAATAATTCTGGCGCGGTCATCACTTCGTTAAATCGAGTTTCAACTGTACCTGAAGTCTTTGATTCATCAGGTGTCGCTGGATTCAACGTTTCGTCTTGTCTTCAAAGCAGCAGCTGCCGATATAGGTAGGTAGTTGCTGCCTTGAAATAACTGTCTATGACAGTGACTACCGCACGCTTCCGGCTGTACTTAAACGCTCAACATAAATGTCGTTTGTATTATTTCTTACTATAGTCGGTTACGACGTAAGAATACATGTAAGCTCCGCCCACATGTGCTGCTGCCCATCCTAGAGAAAATTTGCATAGAAGCCCATGCAAAAGCATTTCTTCATTTGCTTGACGTCAAGCACATAGGAAGCATATGTCAGGCAGTTCAAAATTCTCACACAGACGCACTTTCGTGTCGCTGGTTCTTGGTCTAAAAACTTGAGCTTCCTGACAAATTTCAGCAAAGATTCTCAGCAAAACGTAACACTTTGACAAGGGACGTCGAACTTTTACTTCATAACATGCGTAGTATTTACATTACGGGCGAGAAAGTACTTACGCTTAGAGCGGAAACTAGCACGACTCTCATGCACGGATAAACGTCAAGCACGCCGCAGATATGGGGAGGGAGCTTGTACTATTCCTAGATTGTAACCGACTATAGTTTACCGAGCTATTTCACCCTCTCTTGCGGCTTGCCTCTCAAGCAGTGGAATGTTAATGAAAAAACCACACTTTTTTTTTCGTCCCTCTGCAGTGATTCGTGGTCTTTGCTTCCCGTTATCGCTTGCCTTCTGCTCCTCGGCGGGGCGGGAATCTTCTTCGCCGTAGCGGCCGGCGCCGTTGGTGCTCCAGGTGAGCTGGTATACCACGTGTTTCTGCGTTAGGAAACAGAGCCGATTTGAGCATAGAGTTTCGTTTTAATACACTATACTCGGGCACAACTTTAGAAGGCAATTCCTCACCACAGGCGGATGCACACAATACTGCACCAATGGGCGCGCCCTCCAGGCTTACGTCATCAGACGGACTGCCGGTGACCCCGCCTTCGGAGAATATTGCCGAACGCATGAAAGGAACTATTTCTTTAGTCGCGGAAGCAGTCGGGTGGCGCGCTTCGGCAGCCTGGGCGGGGCCTCTCCGGGCTTCTCAAGTTCTTTCCGACTATAGAGGAAAATCTGGCGCTAGTGTCTAGGGGAGCTGCAACGCAAGGCGCTTCAGACTGCGTGGGAGTGATGGGTATACGTAGTACCCATCATTCGGAATGACGCGTATAGCTATTTTCCAAGCGCAATTAATGAATGGAAACATGCTGCCCGATTCACTGGTTTCCTCTTCTTTCATTACAGCATTTTTAAACCACCTCCATGCGCTTGCCTATTCGGGTCACGTGGAGTTTCCATCCACTAATTTTTAACGCCACGCCATGGTCACGACGACCGCTTTTTTCTGCTTTTTTATCCGTGAGATTTGTGCTTTTTCTTCTTTTACACTATTCTGCGCATGTGTGAAGCGAGCAGTGCCCTCACAATAATCTTCGCATTCATGTTACGCGTGTGCTTATTTATTCAACTGTATTTATGATTGCTTATCTATTCCTCTAATGACCCTTGTAGGGTTAACAGTATTAATAAATAAACAAATAAACAGCCTTCGGTGATAGCAGCACTTCTATTGCGATAGCAATTATATAGACAGTCTCGACGGGTTTTTGCCGTCGTCGTTGCCGTCATGTTCCGCGTAAATTCCAAGCTGATAAAATTCCCCCGCACATCGTATGTTCTACCCGCGGGTAAACGCGCGCGAGAGAAGGCGACGAACACGGCTGAAGTAAAGTCCCTGGATATTTTTGGGAAAGTACCGTCTTTCTTTTAACAAAGCCGCCACGCCGAGCACCCTCCTCTCCCGCCTTCCACCTCCCCGCTTCACGGCCCGTCGCCCGGGAAACGCGCGCGTTATCAGCGTGACATAGCATTCTTGATAGGAAAGTGGCGCAAGCCGGGTTATAGGGCCGGCGCCCGCATGGTGGCCGTTTGGGAGAGGATATAGATAAGGTCTGGAGACTTGGAAGAGGAGGGTTGGACACTTTGGAGAGGATATGAAGGAGATGTGTCGCTACTTTCTATATATTAAGGGACTTTAGGCTGAAGCAGAGATCAAACGAGCCGGCCCATCTCCGTCGCTCGGAGGGCGCATGCGATAACATTCCTCCGCCTGTTAGACCTGCCGTCGAATGCTCAAGCAGAGAGGAAACGCCCCGCCCGTCTTGAACGAGCATGAAGAGACGCGGGGGGGGGGGGGTGAGGGGGGGTCGCTCGAGAAGCAGCCGTGAACTTTGATTGTAAGGGCGATGTCGCGATCGCTGGCGCGCGCGCTATTTCGGTAGGCATCAGCGCGGATGGCTCGTATACCCTTCTGCGTGCTGCGCTTTCATCACGAAATGGCTGCGCGAAATAAGCATCTATCCCTAGAGCGGCCGTATTTTCTTACACCAGCGTTTTGTAGAATTACGCGATATCGGATCCCAAAGAGTTGGCTGCCAGCCTTACTTCATATAACACTACAATTTGTTGCTATCGCATTCATTGCTTCGCCCTTGCAGTGAAATTGTGATTTTTTTCGCTGATAATATATATATACTAAGCATACTAGGAATTAAAATTTCGTCGGCCCTTCTTAAAATATTACGTTTGGATGAGAAGCGATGATTGAATCCTTACTGAAAGTAGGGCAGGAAGTTCAAGTTTTAGACTTCGAACCAGCGACACGAACATGTGCCTGTATGGGAAAAATCACAGGCGTCGTTGAATCTGCGCCCGTCGACGGCGACGAGGAAGGAAGGAGCACACCTTCATTGTCTACGTCTATCTTTCCATCCTGTTGAATGATCGCCTACGCGAAAGGAGCTTGACGTCACGCGCATATGAGCAAATGTGATTGCACAGGGCATCTATGCAAATTCTTTCTGAGCGGGGCAGCGACGGGTGTGGGCGGAGCTTAGATGTATTCTTAGTAGGGGTGTGCGAATAGTGAAATTTCATCTCGAATCGAATTCGAATCGAATAGTGCCAAATAGTGGCCAGAAATATCGAATATAGAATCGAATATCGAATAGTATATTTACACGAAATGTGTACCGTTAGTTACGGCAAGACAAAGGAAAAATCAGGGACGCTACGGCCTGCCGACAGTTCTTTTACGCACTTGTTCGAGAGTGGCTTTTGTTTTAGTTTTTATGGGCGCGCAAGCATGTTGATAGAAGAGCCCCCATTCCAGTCAACAGCGCCAGTCCTAACCTCCTCACAGAGAGGTGTACGGTGGCTAGTTTTCTTGCCCTATGGTCGCGCAATACGGCTCATCTGACAACGGTAATGTGCTTCATTGCCACGGGTGCTACGGGCCCAAAATCTTCGGGCGGCCGTTCACAGCAGCGTTTTACCTGCGTACCGAAACGAAGGAAGTTCCTGAACAAGTGGTTCGGTGCGGCAGTGGCGACTACCCAGCGTGAAAAAAATTTTAATTTTACATGCAAAGCCAGTGACCGAGGGTTTCGCAGGCCAAAGTCAGGACGTTTTACGGCGCTTGCGACATACGCGACCCAACTACGCAAGAAGTCCGTGCCTTCGTTTCGCGAACGAAGTTGTGAAGGGCTTGACAGTTTTCTCGTGTGTTTTTCTACTTGTGGAAATGACATAATCTCCTTTAAGATCACCACGCGCTCGCTTTTGAACCAGGATGTCAGAGAAAGTTTTAACGAAAGGCCCACTGTAACGACGTTAGCGTTAGTTTTTGCCACCCCACCCTAACCAAGTTGCACCATTGGCCTTTGTCGCGTTTTAGATATTCGCCCTGTCGAATTATTCGAAACTTCGAATACTAGGTATTCGAAAGTCGAATCCAATTATTCGATTAGGCTATTCGATTCGAATTCGAAACTCGAATATTCGCACACCCCTAATTCTTAGGTTGTAACCAACCACAGAAAGCTCGCTCCTATATAGCTTTCGCTGTGACTATTCTGCGTGTTCCGCGCAGGCCTGGCGTCCTTTGCGCGCCCGCGCGGTGTTTTAACAGCCCCGTGTCGCCTCGACTAGAAACCGCCGATAGTCGGAGTCGGACACAATTTCAGAAGTCCGGAGAGGACCCGCCCAGACGGCCGAAGCGCGACAGCCGATCGCCTCCGCGACTTATAAAATAGTTCCGCTCATGCACTCGGCAATGTTCTCCGAAGGCGGGGTCACCGGCTCATGACGTCAGTCCGGATTTCGCGCCCATTGGTGCAGGCTTGTGTGTATGCGCCTTTGAGGAGGAAAACGCCGCGGACTTCTAAAGTTGTGTCCGACTGTAGATATGACGTCACCTCGCGTTGCCTAGCAACCACCTGGCCCAGCTGCACCTTCCTAGCCCAGCTTGCAATCCACTTACCTGACCACGTAACAAGTCATGTGACAAAAATCACTTAACTAGTAACGTGACCAAGTCGCGTAACATCATGTAACCCCTAGTCACGAGACAAAAATCATGTAACCACTAGTCACGTAACAAAAACAACGTAACTAGTGGCATGACAAAAATCATGTAACACTACGTAACCACTAGTCACGTTCCCAAAATCACGTAACTACTAGTCATGTGACATGTTCCCGCCAATACCACGTAGCAGCTAGTCACGTAGCAGCTAGCCACGTGATTTATGCCTAGCAAATCTTAGAGTAGTAAAAGATATTGTTGTGCTGGTTGGTCCATACTCTGCAAACGGTAAAGACGTAGCGCAAGGCCAAGGAACGCTCTTTCCTTTCCTCTTGTTTTTCTTCGCCCTGCGTTGCGTCATTACCCTTTTTCACGAAACTTAGAACCCCTAGCAAAACCTTGGCATTACTAGCAAAAGCTAGAGGCTAGGTCGAACACTAGCTGCGCTGTTGGTTTTAGCCTTGCGCCACCAGTGCAAGCGGCGCGCATATTTTGTTCAATGAAAGCGCCGCGAAATGCAGTTGACGATGAGAACGCGAACGTGGGGGCCGACATCGGAGGCGAAGGAGGCGGTGGCGGCGGAGGCGGCGGAGGGAGCGTCGGAGGGGGCGGCGGAGGCAGCCCTCCTCTGCCCTTACCTATCGTGGTTGCTTCCCCCAAACCGACGCCCGTAACCGTTGCTCCTGTAACGACTGCACCAGAACTTCCAACTGACGTCCGGCCACCGTCTGTTACCAGTCCGACGCCTGGTCCTCGGCCTACGCCGCCTCCAACGACAACTACTACTACGGCAGTACCGGTGCAGCGTAAGTTTAAGAAATATGAATGATGTTCTGTATAACGTAGGGTTGTGCCAACAGTAAATTTTAGAACCGAATCGAATACGAATCGAATAGTTATGATACCGAATCCAATACGAATAAGAGTCGAATACTGTTCGAATAGTTTTCGAATAGTAAGACAGCCTTTTTCAAGGCAGCCCTATACACTCGTAGGGTAACAATTTTCGCAAAGGCGCAAGAATTCTAGAACATTTTATTTGAAAAAAAAATATTCACAAGCTTTAACAAAGGAACATTACGGTTACTTCTAAGCTCTAAGCGACAAAAAATACCACATTTATTTAATCTGAGGCAAGCCGGTATACAGCGGCAACTAAATATTTTGTAACTGCAGGCTGAAATATAGCAGTGACTATACAATATTCAAGGTGGTACTTTGTCAACAGTTTTTAAATAAAACTGACATACAAATATAAAGCAATTTTCATGCGTTAACATCATCATGAATGTTAGGGTGAATATAGTGGATTGATGACACTGTAGCTTCGGCGACACTCGAGTTTTACGCAAGAACGCCTTCATCCTGTGATCAATATAGCGTAGATAGTGCCGTAAGTACATGGGCTGCATATATCTGCGTAATTCGATGATGAAAACAAGAAAAGTTAAAACCCCTCGCTATTCTAACGTCTCGTTCCTTCGAGCATTTTTTTGTCGTTGCTGAATATTCGAAAAACATTGGGTATTTCGAACATGCACTATTAGATTCGAGTACCGAATAGAATAGACCGCTGTTCGATTCGTTATTCGAAATTTTCGAAACTTCGCACACCCCTAGTATAACGGAGACGAGAACAGCAGCGCACAGTAGAAACTACCGCATACACTCGTGTAACGGCCACAGGTCACCCTCCCCCTTCCCGAGATTTGGGCTGAAAATCGCGGATGCGGCCATGACACGAAGAAATAGGCAGATTTCTTTTTCGTAAATATTCCCGGTTGTAGTACTTGCATATATCTAACTGCAGTACCTGCGTGTGCTGGTAGAAGCAAAAAAAAAATCAACACGTTTTGAAGGTGCCCCGCAGCACCGCGTTTTCCGCGCAATCGTCGAACGGCTTCAATAAAAGAGCTCATTGCCTCACGGATAGACTACCGCAAAAATATTTAGAATTCGAGTACGAGTGGAGTTATGGGATTTCTCTCACGCTTTAAGCGCTATCTCTCTCCTTTGGTTCCATCGAGCGCGCTGATCGAAAGCTACGCGGAAAGAGGGGGGATGACAAAGGGCAGGAAGCTACGTCCACTCTCAGTGCGCGTCGTCACCTTCAGCACATTCTTCGTTTCTTTTTTTCTCCCAAAGCGCGGCTTACTTTCAGTATTAGCGCGAGAGAGCGCGCGGGCCCGTGGCGCCATCCCGAGGCGGCCGCTGTAACTATGCAGCTCACGACGCTCAAATCAGCCAATGGCCGTAGACTTCGGGTATATGGCGCGGTCATTTGAGTTTATGGCATCATTTGTCGAGAGAAGTTTTCTAGCTGACTTTGAGTCTTAAAGGGGCCGACAACTGATTCCTCCCGACCCATTTTTTTTTTACGGCGCGACAGAAGACTCACCCTTCGCAGTGTTTGTAGCTGCAGTAGTTAATCCCAAAAGCACGTAGTTATTTTACAACCAGTATTTTTCAATATGAAAGGCTCTAAACACGGATGCACCTTTCCTCCAGCAACGCTGAGAACTGATAGCGATGCTGCCAGCCCTTCTCGTGGTTTGTGAAAGCTATCGTTGTTCGGCTTTCGCAGGAGTTCCTGTAACTATGCTTAACCACCTTTGTTTATAGCTTCTCAACTATTTAACGCGATAGCGTTAGAGAGCTCGTGTCGCAGAAATTTCGCCGTCGCCGTCGCCGTCGCCGTCGGCGTCGGCACCATTGGTTGTGAGCGAAAAATCGTCCGTGAGCGAAAAATCGAGAAAGAAGCAAATAAAATAAAAAATAAAATTGTCGGTCCCATTGAGGATCGAACCCGGGCTGTTCGCGTGGCAAGCAAGTGTCCTACCACAAAGCCACGATCCTTTTCTTTTTTATTACCGGTTTCATAACACGGCACAGGAATAACAGCAGAAAATACAACAATAGACACGACTGAAGCAATGTCAAAGCAGTGCACACCTATGATTAGTTACATGCCTAAAATTACTTTAGGGAAGCCAGGGGCTCAACCCTGGAAAGCCAGTCAGGGACAAAGTCTTGTTGTTTGAGTACATCAACATATTGACCAATGCTTTCGCGAAGAAGCACGCGTGCAGGTCTCCTGTCAGGGTCGCAGTGGAAACCGGCCATCCTAGCACGCCATAGACAATGGAGGCCAAGAAGCATTATTAGATCGAAAGGCAGCCCATCCTCATTTTCTATTGGTAAAAATCTTATTCCAAGTGAATGCAAGGGAAGTTCTTTTTTGAGCGTTCTCTGTAAAACGTCCCAGAAATAAACCCCTTCCCAACAATGCAAAAATACATGATCTATTGTTTCTGGCTTTCTGCAGATAAAACAATCGGAACCCCACGGCATATAAACACCTCGCTCTTCTAAGAAGGTCCGAACCGGCAGGGTGCCCGAATGTAACTTAAAGAAAAAGGTTTTTGCGCTCGCCTGAATTTGCATTTTCTTAACACGTTTGAGAACATCGTTACCCTTGCCCCCACTATTTATTACCCTATACATAGGTACCGGAAAAATCATGTCGCATATGTCTTTGAAGCAGCTGCAAGTAGGATCGTGGCTTTATGATACCTTTTATCATAAAGCCACGATCCTACTTGCAGCTGCTTCGGAAAAAAAGACTACATAAATGCCATGTAGTGGAAGGAGTTTCCTAGCTTAAAGGGCCCCTGACAGCAAGATTTTTGTTGGTGACTTTTTTACTGTAATTTGTAGCTTTGTGTCTGGTAATCCCTAAGTTAAATCGTAAATGCTCTAGCGTATCGTATAACTAATTCTAGTGTAGTTAATTGTGACCATTTTAGCGTCACTTCAAAATGCCCGCCTAAAAACCACAAGAAACTAGCGCCCCATGCGGGGGAGCGTCAGAGACCACGTGCACTCAAGCTGTGGTGACGTTGAAAGCGCGGTTTTCAAATCGGGGCCCCGCGCGCGGTAGAGATTGAAAGTATAGGTCCATTCGATTCACCCTGCACTACCTGAACTGGTTCATGGTGGTGACGTCTGAGTTCCGTCGTCGTGCAGGGAACGTTTCAGAAAGTGCAGCAGCAACGAGATGCCGAAACGAATACGAGAGTGCAGATGTCGAGCAAACCCTCTGCTACGGTCGGTTGTCTCGCGAATTGTGGAGGTTGTGATTCGTAAAAGTCGCCGCCGCTTACGCTGCCTGGCATTTCAAAGTACCGGAAAACGTTCGCTGACGTATTTGTTGGGCGCCGTTGAAATAGCCACGAATGCAGTCGGCTGCGTCGTCTGCTGCGGTTCCGCCATTTTGTGCTGCACGGACTCGGCACTACCTCATGAGTAAGTGCAGGGAATTCGTGAACTATCCTTGCACGACGGCTGCACTTTTTCGAAACGAATACCGCGGTGCCGACGCCGCCATGTTGAACTCGTGAAACGGATGGATGGATGGATGGATGCTATGAGCGTCCCCTTTAAAACGGGGCGGTGACATGTCTGCCACCAGGCTCGAAGAAAAAAAAAAAAGAAAAAAGCTTCCTTGTTTCATGTTGGCCTAATACCTTATCTACATTGATTAAATCTATGTTATTATACCAAAAATATAAATTCACGGTCCATCTCTCTGCCTCTTAAGGCAGAATGACCTTATTTTTCCCCCATTATTTATTTTTGTTCTTTATCTCTACTTTTCTGCCACCAATACTCTAACCGTCTCTTACTTATTTCTATCGCGGACGTGTTCAGCTTTCCATTGTTGTCCCTAAAACCCAGGCTTCATGTAGACTCGTGCCCACACGTATACCTGGGTGAATATCGCCACATTCAATCAGTATATGTTCCATCGTTTCCTTAGTTCCCCCGCAGCATGTACATTGTTCTTCTTCGTTACTAAATCTCGCTTTATAACTACGCGTTCTAAGGCAGCCCGACCTTGCTTCAAACAGTAAAGCGCTTCCCCTTGAATTATCATAAAACCTTTCCCTCCTTATTTCGTTTTTTCCTTTTCGGTAGTTACTCAGAGCCGGCTTCTTTTCCATCGCTGTCATCCAATAAGTCCTCTCCGCCTCTCTGACCTTCCGCTTAATGCTCCTTGTTGCCATATCGCCCGCACTGCCAGCCGTATATTTACTGGTGAGCCTCCTAATGCCGGAGTGCAGCGCCACCGTGAACCGGTTCACGAAGTGCAGGTGAAACGAATGGACCTTATGTGGGTGCCTCGGTATGGGTTAAACCTACCTCGAGAGCAGCCCGATAACAAAGCGAGAGGGGTGCGGAACAATAGGCCTCGCCGGGTGCCAGTCGTCGTATTGTGCACGTGCACCCCGCAAACCTTCCGTGACGTCCACAATACTTGCTTTACTCGTGGAACGTCACACGGGGCCTCTATCTACGTCATACCAGGATGTCGCGAGGTGCAGCCAACTCAAATGAGCACTCACACTTACTTTTAAAACCAAATTAAGATATCTTAAAGGCAACGCTAATAATCAGTCAGATGTATCCCTGTATACAGGAAACTCAAACAACAAAAACATCTCGAGGTTTCAATTTTGGTGTCAGGTGTCCTTTAACGCATTTTGTTCGAGAGGTGTCACGACGAAAACGAGCCCATTCGGCGATTTGTAGGCCCATTTGGGAGGCCATCAAACTAACTCGAAAAAGGCCGGGATAGTGCAGCCATCGCCGCTAAAAACACACACGAACTTTCAAACAGCTCTATAAATGGACAACTATGTCCATCTAGCGGAAAACGTATCAAGCCAACGCCGGTTCTCCTCTATTTCCAGAGGAGGCGTTGATCAAGCAAACAGCAAACGCTAGATATTGTGCTGCCATCTGTGAGGCATTGTGAGATTCTTCATGGCCTCTGAGATGGCGAGCGCACGGCGTCTATCTTGGAGGCCATGATACTTGCTTTAGATCAAAAACCTGTACCATTCGCGCGCGCGCGCGTGTGTGTGTCTGTGTGCGTGTGTGTGTAACAATACACATTAATAAGTATGCACTTAGTGGTTGAAGTGCGCACTAGGGGCCGGATTTCGTCATTGCGTTCAACTCCTAAAGGCGAAGCTTAAGGGTCCCCCAATTTTTTGAAAATAACAAGCTGTTACAATGAGATGATGCAGCATTATACACCTTCCCTGTAACTGTACCGCGTTTTGTGCGCGTGCGGCCAAGGTTGCCTGCGCCTGTGTCATGGGTGGCTTGCCCGGCGTCGTTGCTCTATCGATTAACGAGCCAAGCCACGTCATCGAAAACGTCACTACGCATATGCCCGGCGGCGCCGAGTAGCAGCGCGCGTCATTTCTGAGACGAAGTGTAGGTAGCAAAACTATGTAGCTCCAAAATCTTAGCGACCTGGAAACTGCGTGCACGGTTGCATGAGCACGCTGAAAAGTTGCTCAGTACTCGCTGACGAGCATGGGATCATTACGTCACGCGAAGGCAGCGCCACTTTAACGCATACTACTAATTCAGGCCTATATGTACATTTTTATGGAGTAATACTTCTTAATATAGAGAAATACAGAATATTTCAATACTAACAAAAAAAAAATCGTCGACCGCGTACAGCAATCAACGCTCACGTGGCCGCGTTCATCGGATCTTGCATGTTTTTGCCGCCACAGGCGCCACAGGTCATTTTTGGTGCCATCAAATTTCGAGGCTATAACAAGCCTGTTGTGGGTTTCCTCTGTATGCAAGGACACTCCACACGAAGGGTCGGACACAGCAAACGTTTAGAATACATTTTAATTCACTTCCAAAGTGTACCTAAATGCCCATTCTCCCGATCAAAACCCATCGCTAGCGCGCCAACACTGACGTAGATCTGTAGGATGGACAACGAAAGTTGTAGTGACGTCACACCAGATATGCTGTAGTGACGTGAGTGGCCTGCGGACCTCCGCCACCTCCGCAACGTACGTACCGGCTGTAGTGAACTAGAATATATTCTAGTTCACTACAGTACCGGCAAAGCATCGGTTGCTACATCACTCGCCGAGTTTCTATCGTTTTCTGGCTAAGTGCGTCACAGCCTTGTGTGGTCACGTGACCACGCCTCCTACACTTCTACGTCACTGCCCAACCTCGGCGCCCAGAAACCGAAACCGAAAGTTGTCCACATCAAAAGGCGATATTAAATTATTTAGCGAGAATACATGAATTTTGGTGCGTGCATCGTTCTTCCTGGAGCTATAGGAAACGCTTACAGCAAAGAACGCGCAAGCCACAAACATGGTGGCACCACCCCTTTAAGAATAAAAATATAAATCCATCTCTCACGAAAAAGACAGGGTTGGTTTGAGTCAATGCGACGGACAATCTTTCCATCATCTCATTTCATGTTCTGGGAAGTTGGCAGTCCCTTTTTTTCAGGACTCATGCTATCATCGGCAGGAACCTTGCGTCATATCGCGGAAAAACGGGCAAACCATTTTATGCGGTGCTAACGCAGCTCAGAGACGATGGCATGACCTTTGCTGAGCTCGAAGGTCACATTCACGGAACGTGGCATTTTCTGGGTTTGTGCCTCGAGGAGTATAGAGTTTTAAAAAAAATGAAGGAGTTCACACTAGCCGTGTAAAGCTTAAAGGGGCCCTGCAACACCTTTCTTTGTTATATTGGAATAGTCCCATTATTGACGTATGACTCTTCACGAGCCATATGCCGCAAAAATTTTTCGAATCCGTCAAGTCTAAGTGGTGTTACCAAATTATAGAGATCACGTTCCGCAGCTTTCTCTCTCAACTCAACGCAGCGAGCGCGCGGAAAGCTGCGCGCGGCGTGAGGGGAGGGAGGGAGGGCGGAGGTGCGAGGAGGCGACGTCAGCGCCGGCGGCATTTTTTTCATTTTTTTCTCTTTGGCGTCTCGGTGCAACCACGTGGTCTGTGCCGCCACTTCCGGTCGGCTTGCGTCGTTCTCGTCGAGCGGAGTCGATCGCGCTGTGTATCGCGCGTCGGTTTGGTAATGTTGGGTGTGCACCTCGAACGCCGTAGTGTTTTCATCGCTCTGCCAGCCATGGAAGCAAACGTGCGCGCTCGTTTGGAACGAATGACAGCTGAGATCGGTTTCGGCCCATACTCCGTTACACCGCCTCGTAAGACGGCACTGGCAGACGACCCCGAAGCGCCGCCATTACCGGACGCCAGCATTGTTATCGGAGACACGCTGCGCCCGTGCCTCGGTCGGTCGTGAGAACGTGCCGACGATGCAGTTCTCAGCTGACGAGGCAACACTCGAACGGCTGCCACTCTCAACGGCAACCGGCGATGGTCAAAAGCACAGAAATATTCACGTTTTCGGCACTGCGCATGTCGACGAAAACGGAACCACGCAACTACGAGCAGACGAGCTGTCGGTGAGACCGGAAGTGCTAATATTAATGTTTGTTCGGTGTTTTTAACGCGATAACATAATATAAACATACATATTATCTACTTATTGAACTCAAAATTAACAACGAAAGTAATAATGAGGGTGTTATCGTGATTATAACATCAGCCAATGGTGGAACTGCCGACAATCGCGTCATATTTTGCGGACTAATACATCATTTGCCGAGAGAAGAGGGAGCGATTTTCAGCTGACTTTGAGAATTTATTGTAAATTCCAGGCCGTGCGCATCGTTGTAATATTTGGCTCGCGTGTTCTCGGGAGCCTCGACTACCGATCGGCAGCGCTTTTTGAGCATGCTCGAAAAGTGTTGCAGGGCCCCTTTAAGAAACCGCGTAGCTGGCGACCTCAGGGGCTTAACGTGGTCTTCTTGGCTTATGCTAGGTCTTTCCTTTGCGTAGACAGAGTAAAGTCGAAGCACAGCTGGTCAGACCATGCAAGAATGTCCAAACCTGGCTTTGGCACCCTCGGTAGAAGCGCGGACCTTTCGTCGCTGGTACTTAAGGCCCGACCACACGTACGCGTTGCAGCGCGTCAACGCGTGACTATTTGACGCGGCGCCGCGCCCTCTCCCTATGGGGAGAGAGGGCTCGCAGCTTCGCGTAGCCGCGCGCCCTCTCTCCCCACTGGGAGAGGGCGCGGCGCCGCGTCAGAAAGTCACGCGTTGACGCGCTGCAACGCGTACGTGTGGTCGGGCCTTTAGTTCGCGCCACGCTGGGCAAACCCGGCGCAGCGGCTGCGCGGACTGTAGCCGTCTGTGGGCATGGCTTCGCGGCGGCTGCTCCTGCGCGCATGCGTGGCTAGGCTAGGTTAAACCCAGGCGGTGCGCAGCTGTGGCGTGGTTATTGATAGGTAACGGTGCGGAGGGTTTTTTGCGAACACCAGACGTTCTACCTCGAGCTTTAAGAGCTTCGCTCCAAAAAGAAAGAAAGAAAAAAGAGCCGAAGGCTGGTTCATAGCAAGATATGCAAATTATGCAGCGCGCAAGGAGCTGATCTGCACCGTGGGGAGCCTCGCGGTCGAGTTGAAGATGTACCCGAGGGACGGCCTGTGCCACTACCTCTTCTACACGCACGTGTTTGTTTACACCAACAAGACCATCGTCAACGTCCAGTCGACGACCATCACCGCCAGCTTCAGGGTCTTCCAGGAGGTCATGGCGAGAAGCAGGAAAACCGAAGGAGGACTCTCCTTCGACGCGGCGTACGAAAACGCTTACTTATTGCATTTTATTGCCTTAAAGGAGTACTGACACGATCTCGAGCCATCGCTAAAGGGACATTCTTAGTTTCCTTGGTATGCAGTGTTAACGCTGTGCACACGCCGGAGCTGGACAGCACGTATAAAATGTCACTTGGATTTTAAAGTTGTCGTCGACCCTCATCTGCAAGCCAGCCCCACCGCAATGGACATTATCACGAGTGAGCACGGTTCTCTTGGTACATTCTAGCCACTGTACTCTTGGTTTGCCAACTCTGGCTCCTGTGTGCAGCTTAAATAGCAGAAATCGCAGTCGTAGTCCCTGGAATGCAATTCATTCAGCGTTTTTTACGTGTACCACGTCCGAGTGACAGAGCTGCTTCTAGTACGTCGCGAGTTGCCGTCTCTCCGTGACGTCAGACTGTGCTTACACGTCGCTGCGAAGCCATCCTTTCGATATCGAAACCGAAATTGCATTTTTAAGGGGGCGGTAATAAAAGTATATCCAATGCATTCCCGGGCACCACGATACTCTATTTAAAGTTCTCGACACCAGTGTTTTTATTTAGAGAAATATTCCGAAAAGATTTAAAATTCGTGTCAGTACTGCTTTTAAGGGACACTAAAGTGAAACATTAAATCAGTTCACATAGGTATACATTACTGTTTCAGAACTCTATCGTCATCACTTTCGCCATGATACGATAATTATTAGAAAAAGGAAATGAAGGTCAAATTTCCATATTTGAATTTCTTGCCTAAACTACATCATGTCCTCGTCAATGTGACGTCACGAATTCCAAAGTCTTCTTGCGCTTTTTGGTCACGTTGGTTCAATGAAATCTTGTGAAACATTGTCGTGTTAAGACTTGGCTCCATCAAAACAGAAGTTGAACGATTTTTACCGTTAAACGATCACGCAGGCCGTAGCAGACGCTGTCAAAAACTACGACGTCACTGCTAGCTTGGTGCGGGAACTCCGAGGTGGCGTAGCCACTTGTATTTTAATAAATTTTTGGTTTCCGCGTTTTGTCGCTTACCAATCATTTTCTCGCGGTAAGCATGATGCTTTCGGTATGGGGAAATTGCAATTTATTAATTTATCAACGCGAGAAAAATCATTTTCTATTTAGTGTCCATTTAAGGGAGCGATGACGCCCTAATTTCGATCATGCTCTGTGTTATCGGGGGTAATCCTTGCGCGTTCACTAGGTGGCTACCGAAATTCGAGCGCATCTGTTCGAGCACTTAATTTGTAATCTAATGTCTTTATAAACACGCGAGCGGCCTGAGAGTCGTGCAACACTGGTGATCTCGCGAGCCGTGACGTAACAAGAGGCTTGCTATGCGAGCGTCTGCATTCTTTCAGGCGATTTCGTTCCGTGGTCCGCTGCGCGTGCAATCGAGATTGTTTCAGCTTTCTTCAGCTCGGCATTGCGATTGAACTATTTACAGCGGCTCAAACTTCGGTTGAATATGACGGATCCGCTCCATGCGGCGCATCACGTCCCACACGCCATGACAAGATGGCGGTCGCCCGCGGTGGGCGGGCTTCAAAGCCGTGGACTTCTATGGCTTCTTTAGCACTGAAATATTACTTTTCAGTCCATTCTTCACATATGTATATAGGCACAATAGACCATTTTCTCGTTGAAAACCGCAAAATGTTTCGTGACCGTGTCGTTTTGTTGCGTCAAATGAAAGGCCAAGCCCTCAAGAGCCTAGAAAGTGTACTGCTATGCGCGAGTGCACCTTGAAAAAGTTATTACAGTATGTTTTAAAAAGCTAGTTTCGGTTCCTACTGTACCCTGACGTCACGACACAGTATGAGCTTCTCGTCACGTGCTCGCGCAAGATATCGTGGTGTTTCCACGGCCGCTCTGCACCATGGCTCCGTTGGTGACGCACAAGCGGCCATCTAGGCAGTTTTGGTACCTAACGTCATCACAACTAGCCAGACTGCTGCGTGAAGTCACCAGAGTTTGTACTGTTGCCTGACTTCAATGTATTGTCGATGTCCGTAGGTGCGCCATGGGAAAATTGACTTCGATATCAAAATAAAATACCTTGCAGCTTTGTGGAGTTTCACACTTTGTGGAGTTTCATACAAATCTCCTCCATACAGTGACAGAGCTGTCACTGTATGGAGGAGATTTGTATGGCAGAGTAAACTCGCCTTCGAGAAGAGGTGTCAGTAGCCCTTTTAAGGGGCACTGTGGGCGGTTACAACGTAAAAATAAATGTAGGCTCCGCCCACGGCCCTCGCTGTCCCAACCGGAGAAAATTTGCATGAATGACCCCATCCAATTGCACTTGCTCATTTCCGTGACGTCAAGCACGTTTCGCGTATCACAGGTACGTTATTTTCCAATGCAGACACGTGTTGGTGCCCCACCCTCTGTGCACACGCCATGATGGGGCTCGTACTCACGGGGTAAAAACAAACTATAGGAGGGAGCACGCCCAGCGTCCACAAGTCAACCTCCTCCAAACCCGCTTCCACCTTGTGCTCGATCTTCATGGTAGAATTCCCAGGATGCTCCCGTTTCACTTTTTCTTTTGCTGTACTTCAAGATTGTCACGTGACGCTCTCTCCTATCTTTTTCCTTCCATGCTTGTAAAATTGACATTCGGGATGCGACGAGCAGTATGACAATGCGGAGTAAAATCGTACGTTAATAATCGCATGACACACGTAGTGTTCAAATGCCTCTCCCCCCTCCCCCCCCCCATCAGAGTCTGTTATTAATATCATTATTGCTATTATTATTATTACATACTTTGCCGTCTCGACGTTTTGCAGATCGACGAACAAGACGTACGCGAAGCGCGTGAGGCGCGACCTGATGAACCTGGCAAAAAAGAGGATCATTCACTACGGCTCGCTGAACGTCTACCAGTGGGCCAGCAAAATTAAGGACCACGTCAAGCAAGTTATAGAGATGATGAAGGTATATCATGTGGCCTGTCTTATCAATCAATCAATCAATCAATCAATCAATCAATCAATAGTTAGTACACGACAATAAGCGACACTACCACGGGCAACCCTCACTGCAGTGAATCAGGCAATCAGTAAATCAATAATCACTACACGAAAATACGCGACACTACCACAGGCAAACCTCAGTAACATCAATCAATCAATCAATCAATCAATCAATCAATCAATCAATCAATCAATCAATCAACATATAAGCAGTGCAACATGGACACCATGGTGTGAGAGAGAGCAAAAAAAATTCGGCAGATCCCACGCGTTGTGGGAATCGGTTTCATGCGAAGCAGTCGGCGAATACTTCTATGCTGTATTTTATGGCTTGGAGCCAATTGTTCAGGGGTGGATCGACGTGTTTTTGTAAGTGTAGTAGCTGTGTGCACATCGTGGGCTTACCAGGCGCGTCGACAATACTCGCGTTAGAAAGTGTAACTTATGGTGCGACGTAACCACAGCCCTCACGTTAGAGTACATACGTCAGTATTATCGAAACTAAGTCCACTTTATAGTGCAATCATGTGAATATGATTAATGTATTTCTCCGGGGTCAAGCAATGCTTCAATATAGTTTCCTGAATCATAGGGATACAAGTTTGATGTTTATTGGACTGCTCTAAAGTCGGAACCTACACTGGAACCACAGACATTAATCTGATATAACGCCTGTATCTTAGGAGTACATATGTAGTGTTTATTGCTTTCTCGTAAAATTAGATAGCCAGCACCACAACCACAATTGACGTTGCACCGACATACGCCTGTATAGGCTGGTTTTCTAAAGCACTTGGTAGACCTGGCGTGCCTCTGCGGTAGAATACTCGACTGCCACGCAGAATGCTTGGGTTCGGTTCCTGCTGGGATCCTAATTTTTATACTTTCAATTCATCGGGTCAACGCTGCCGACGTCGGTTTTCCTTAACGCTCCCGCATTTAAATTATCAATGTCTGTTCTGGCCGTTCCTGGGTAGATATAAACTGTCAATCACCTGTGGAGGAAAGGGTTTGACGACGTACGCGACGGGATTTTCACGTTATTCATGCCATGACCCGACAATAATATTCGTCAAATTCTCTTACCCTGCCATGCCAATTTTGGTCTACACCAAGTTAAGGAGGCGATCATGAGAACACCCAGACGTAGGCGGCTAGATAGATAGATAGATAGATAGATAGATAGATAGATAGATAGATAGATAGATAGATAGATAGATAGATAGATAGATAGATAGATAGATAGATAGATAGATAGATAGATAGATAGATAGATAGATAGATAGATAGATAGATAGATAGATAGATAGATAGATAGATAGATAGATAGATAGATAGATAGATAGATAGATAGATAGAAACGCTCAAAGTGCCAAAGGTTCGCTAAGAAATGCTTCGCATTTAAAAAACATTGTCGACAGCACAAAGACGTAATAACTGTGACAGTTGTTAGTTCACGCTTTTCTTGTGTATACGTGTGCGTTCATTTCAGACGTCCTTGTTTGTGTTTCAGCGGCGTACTGCATGTATCGAGCTGCTCGTCGTTCTTCGTGTGACATTTCAATTTCTTGCTATCGCATTCATTGCTTCGCCCTTGCGGTGACACTGCAACTCTTTCCGTGACGGAAATACGTCATGAAAGTCTTGGTGGACCACGGCATAAAGCACTTTCGTGTTAAAAAGCCACTAAGGTTTGAAGAAGCCTCTCACTCCGTTTCACAAATCACGCTGCAACAGCACTGCAATCTCTACGGTGTCAAACATCGTAGTAAATCTAGAGTGGTTGCACATTATACTCTTGTCGGTTATACACGGAAAGGGAGAGCGTAGACAATGAAGGTGGCATTACACATTTTGTTGTACCATAGAGTCTACAGTGTATAAGTGTAGCGGATGAATTGTTTACGCCAGAGGTGATGAAGGAACGAGTTGCTAGCCTTACTTCTCATAACATTGAACGAAAGAAAGGGAATTTTTTCGAGGGGCTCGTTTCTTTGTTAGTCACAACCAAGTGAATCCAACACAGTTGAGCCTGCCCTTTAATTGTAGTGTATTAATAATAATGACGTAAGCTGAAGTCAACAATTAAACAATTAATGGCCCCTATGCCTTGCCTGGCCTAATTGTCCATTGGATTCATTTTGTTCTGGTATTCCAATTTCTTCCAATTCATTGCTTCGCCCTTGCGGCGAAACTGTGATGCTTTCTTTCGTTACTCGTACACTTCTGTATTTCTAACGCACTCGATGCACCAGCGTCACGAACAGTCATCGATTTTCCTCCAGGAATTCAAGAAGATGCAAAACAACGATCCAAAGAAGAGAATTGTGGTCGCCATCGGCAGCTCCTATTCTTTTGAGAGCCTGTGGAAAAAATACGCGGAGGCTATCATGATGGCTGCGGATAAGGACACCGGCATCGACACCGTCATCACCATTTCCTCGACCAATCAGCTTCTCGATGACCAATCAAATATTCTAAATCAATGCTTTTCCGTGCCACCGACCTTCATCACTGCCATCGACTCGAATTTCCCGTCTCTGGTACGCGGCATGATCTCTCTCTCTTCTCTCTCTCTCACGTTCTCTCTTATTCTTTAAAGCGAAATCCTTAGATGCCTTATCAAACGCGAAAATTGGCCGGCGTCCCGCGTCGGCGTCTCCCGCTGGCGGCGTCAACACGAGTAATGCAAAAAATTATCGCGTGATGACATCCCCATATGACGTCATCGTGAAGTCACAGATCGTCGAAATGTGTGAGGTCGTGACGTCACACGAAGACGTCATCACACAACGTCACTGCCTGGTCAAAGGTGGACCGATCCCGGAGGCAGTGAAACACAAGGTGAGGTGCAGAAAGATTACAATGCCTCCGATCCTTGAGGCATTGCAAAACCACGTTAGTTGCAGAAAGCCTTTGGAGCTTTGGAGGGGGGGGGGGGGTTCAATACATCTAAGGTGGCATATACAGTAACTCTAAATACATGAAAAATCCCTTGATCTAGGAAAGTAAGGACACGCGTTTCCTGCTCTATTCTCCTCGCCCGCTGGCGGCGCGCGCTGCGCGCGGCACCATTTTTCGCCGCGGCTCCCGCGGACGCGCCGCAGAATTCAATAGAGACGAGTGATTTCGGGTCGCTTGCGCATCCCGGTAGTGTACAAAAATTTGAGAAATGGTGATAACAAGATCGAGAACACTGAAATGAACGTTTATTAGAAGATCAGCTTCTTCCAAAAGCCGTGTAAATGGGGCATGCTAATTTAAAAGAGCTTTATTGAGAGTTCTAAGATGCGCACGTTTTTTTCTGATACAAACACGCTTTACGTTTGCATCTGATATACAAATTCAAAAGCATATTGGCGAACTGAAAAAAAAATAATAATAAAAACGCAATGTTATCTATAGCTGGCGCTGCTCATCTGCAATACCACGGGCCTGCTTGCCATTATTTCTTTCAGGGGCTGCATTCGTTGCGTTTAAGTGGCTGAAGCTCACATCAAAGTAAGCGGGAAGAATAGCGCCTTTACAACCCGCTGTTCCAATTTTCATTAGAACAGCCTACGGATCCTGCAAGAATGTTACAGCGCGGAAAAATAAACGAACGGACGAATAGAGACGACACGGATAAGCGCTGAATTCCACCTGAGGTTTATTTGGGAAAGCACACATTAGTAGGGCCACAAATACGAATCTGCGCAAGCAAAAGAGGAAAAACACAAGCACTGAGCGGGGAAAAAACTGATAATGAATGTGAGTCGTCATAGAGCAGACAACGCCGTAATTAATGCCGGAGTCACACGAGCACTTTTCATCGCGATCAGGGCCCATCCGCATTAGGTTCGATCCAGATCAGGTGCTGCTACACGGTGGTTACCTTTAATCGCGATCAGGCCCGATCGGGATCAAGATTATCACGATCTGCTCATCGTCATCTGTCTCCCACATCGCGATTTGATGTTTGCGCCCAACTGGATCTGGATTAGTTTGGACCGCATAGCAGCGATGATTGTTGAGCGCGATCAAGAAGTTCGATCACAAGTGCCCGTGTGACACGGTATGAGAGATAGTCTAGTTTCTTATTGGTGAACGGAAGGCACGCTAATGCAGGCGTGACCAAGACGAGCCATTTCGGCCGCTCCCTGTTCGATAACGGCTCAGGTTTGCTCACTTTCGCTATCAGGATGGTGTGGGATGCGGAGTCGGTGAAAGGACGCATCCCAACATAAAACATAACGACTGTTTATTAACGTAGTAGTAGCAGCGGGGCGAGCATAGCGACGCTGCGCTTAGTCGGGTGGCGAAGGAATGATCACCTCCGAGCTTAGCAGCTCGGGTTTATAACAGCCGTCGGTGACGTCAGCCTCCGGTGACGCTGCGGTGGCGCTGTCCCTTATCGGAGGCGTGGTGCAGCATGCGGCCAGGTCACGCCGAGCTGGCTAATGACGAGGCGGTGTCTGCGCCGGTTTGTGCGCAGTGTGTCGCCACAATGGTATGATCTTTTTTTCTTTTTCTTTTTTTGCTCAGTGCTTGTGTTTTTCTTTTTTTTTTTTCTTGCGCCGGATGTGTGTGATTTTTGTGTGTGAATCCCCCCCCCCTTCCCCCCAAAAGTTTCGTTTGGAAAACAGCGCCAGTAAGTATCACCTCTATTCGTCAACAACGTTGCTAGTTCGGCGAGTTGGAACACGTTATTTATAATGGTATTGAGCCCAAACACTAAACAAAAGACGAGCGAGCGTCCTTGTCCTCTGGCTCGTCTTTTGTCGCGGCGAAAAATGGCGCGAACGAAAAAAAAAATACCAGCGAAAAAGATGACTGATCCTTCCGTCATAGGAATCGGTATAACATGAAAGTGAAACGTGTCGCCACAGAAGTAGCTGATTGTTTATAGTGCATTGGTATATGAGAGCTTGTACAGTGTCTATAGTTGTTTGGCAGATATAGTACCGCTTGATCTGGACTCACCCAGGTCCCAGGTTGACGCCGGTTGGCACATCTCCGTACCCACGACTAACGCCCATTATCATGATTTAACCCTTGCGGTAGCTGAAGTTGTCAACACATACCTGGACACCGCATATGGTGAATCCCAACAAGCACATAATAAACACAGACACTCGACGTGCACTCCCTCAAGGCTTCGTGAAATGCGAAGAGAAACGCGACGAGCGTCGTGTCTTCCCTCTAGCCTGTCAGTTATTTCTCACAGCTATAGGGCGCGCGCGGAACGCTGAGCGGCAGCCAGGCGAGTGACGGAGAGCTATTTTCCGATATGGATCGATGCTATGAGCGAGCCTTGGGAGCAGCCACCTCGCGATGTCTCAAAGCGTTGACGATGTTACACTTCTATTGGAAACGCGCCGACTTGGACGCTCATAGCACCCATCTTAAGAGGAAAGTGTGAAATATAAAAGGCGCGTCCACGTAGCCTCCGTTATGAGTTTGGCGGTAGCTCAGTGGGCTTTTAAATGACCTCCAGACATCGCCACGGACCGAGAGGTCGTGGGTTCGACTCCTGTCAACGGAACTTTTTTAATAGTTTTTTTTTCTTTGCCATCTGATGGAGTTCATTTTGCTGACGTATTTCCGTGACGGAAATACGTTATGATAGTCTTGGTGGACTCCGGCAAAAAAACACTTTCGTGTTAAAACGCAAGATCCGCGCGTCTCTAAGGGCAACCGCAACGGAGACCAATCGTCGTGCAGAAAAAGCGGTGGATAATGGGAGGAGGCGAAAGGGGCAAGGAGGGAGAGAGGAGGACGCGCGCGTGGCGACCAGTGCAAGGAATAGCGGTACTTTCCCAAGATCAAGGGGCTTTAAATACACCGACATAGAAGAAAAAGAAGTAGACAGCTTTCGCCTTCGATTCCACTTAGGCGGATGCATGAGGGACCCTGTGAGCTTTTCTTTTTTTAGGGGCGTAGCTCCTCTTAGACTAACCTTGTCCCGTGTCATGAGGAACCCTGTGAGCTTTTCTTTTTTTAGGGGCGTAGCTCCTCTTAGACTAACCTTGTCGCGTGTCAGGCGTAACCGCGGCAGTATCTCCCGAACAGTATAACAGATGGCGCTGTCCCATAGAGATGCATGCAAACTGCAGTTGGGTGACGATTTACTAGATGGCGCTGTCCCACAGAGGTATAAGAAAAATTAAAGAAATAACAAAATAAAGAAGTAAAAAATAGAAATAAAAAATTAAATAAATAAATAATAAAAATAAAAACAAATAAAAATATAAAAATTTTAAAAATACAGAAAAAAAAAGGAAGGAAAGCCTGAAAAAGGAAAAATAATCAAAGCGGCGTATCGCTTTGATTACTGCTGGGCGAAACCACTGAACATTTCACAGTGTACACATGATTGCTTCAGGAGCTTCGCCCAAGCTCTTCATCATTCACCCGTGGATATGCTGTAATTTTTTTTTAAACGGGTACTGGTAGCGATTTTCGAGGCCGAGTTAACTCTGCCACAAAAATCACCTAATTGCAGAGACGGCTCTGACAAAGTGTAAAGCTCATTAAATGCTTTAAGATAGTAATTTGACATTAAGGTCGATTTTCGCGTGGCTCACCTAAATAATGTCGTCGGCACTGTCATGACGCCAGGCTACGGCATCAATTCCGGGGACTTCACGCACCAGTATGGCCAGCTGTGATGACGTCGGGTACCAAAACATTGAAAATGTACGCTTGTGCCTCACTAACGGAGCCACGGAGCGGAGCGGCCGTGGAAACATCACGACATCTTGCGCGAGTGCGTGACGAGAAGCTCATGCCACAGTTAAAGGGACACTAAAGGTAGATAACAATTTATGTCAGAATGAAAGCTCAATGTATGAAAACGTCTAAAACGGCAACATTATCAACAGGAGTGCACTACTTACCGAGAAATTAAGCTAAATGTATCACACGATCAGCGCCACGAGTGGGACATTTTGGAAGGGATCCCGATGACGTGAGAGTCCAACTACAATTAATCACTAGTAACCAAACTAGCTGCAATAAAAAAAGAACCTTCCGTGCATCAAGAGACGTAATAAAATGCTGCCTGTTCGTTTCTGTTTAATTCATGGAAAAAAGAACTTCTTTGGCGTTGCCATGGGGAACGGCGCGCGTGGATCAAAAGTTCCGTTTTCGCGGAACTCCTCTTCGCCCGGCGCCCTGCTTCGCTCACGCGGTCGCGTCACAGTGGTAGTTTCGGTATCGCGTACTGCCGCGTGTGTTTTGCACACTCGTGAAAGTCGCTATGACAGAAAGTTCGACAAAATTCCGCATGCATGTGATGTTGCCGGATGCTCGAATGGCTCACGCCGCCATTGCACGCCGCCGCGCAGTAAAGGCGGGCAACGTTGGGCACGGCAACAGTGACGTGAGAAAGACCGCTTTCAGGCGGGTGATTTGAAGTGCGCTAACGAGATGCGAACCACTAAAACGTGATTTTATTTGAAAATAAGCATTTCCTTGGCACAAAAGTAGCACTACGAGGTTTGTGGACCGCTATTTCAACAGTCAACGTCGTCTTAATATTTGCCTTTAGTGTCCCTTTAAAAACAGCGCGAAGTTGACACGTACAAGAATGCAGACGGGACTCGCGCTGACACAGACCGCTTATTAGCGCTGACAAGTGACCGCTTATTACTCGCTCGTTTATTGCCCACCGGTGTGGACGAAGTTAGAGCTCTTTACAGGGATGTGCTGGTACATAAAAACGATGCTGATGTTGACATGCTGGCGCGCTGCTGACATGCCAGCGCGCTTCTTTTTCCTTTTTTCTTTCAAGAGTCGTGATATTTGATTGGATTTAGGCGGCGATAAGAAAAAGAAGGTTAGAGAACTTCAATACGGTGGCTTAGCGGGCATGTTGGTACGTGACCTGTAACCCCTAGTCATCATTTCTATCACGTGTATTTTCTGTATTTTCTGCCTTTATACTTCGCGTTCGTGCAATAAATCTTTGTTGGTAGTCAGCGCCTGTGTGGTTTCTTTCTTGTCTCGTTTGTGCGCTGTTTTGGAATAAACATGGTTAGAGTTTTTCTTCTGCCGGTGAGGCACAAAGCGCGCCCGGGCTCGAGCCCTTGATCGGTATCGGAGGTGATTCGCGTTTTTTTTTTTTAACTTCATCTACCAGATGTACTGTTTTTGCAAAATTCTTGCTGTCGTTCGCAAAGCTACGCAGCGAAATTTGCAGTTCAAGAAAAACTAGACAAGCGTAACAACGTGGTTTTTCCATCGCGCTTAGAAGAGAAATAACTACGTTGTGTATCATTGCGCGACTTGTCGGACAGAGTTCATGACCACGTAAAAATTTGTCTTCCTGAGTTAGTTGTTCTACACACGAACTGACAGAGCTTTTCTTTTTCTTATTCGGCTTTCATATGGCTCATCGTACACGATACACCCCGCTGTCTTACGGGAGTTGTAACCTCACGACAAAGATCCCACCACATTCTTTTCATGTAGTGTTCAGTGAATGTTCGGGTTTAACAAGGCTGGTACGGAGCACAAATTAAATGTATGATGCCGGTTACCCCGATGGAAAGTGAGGGTTTTCTCGTCCGTGCTAATACCGGTAAACATAAGCTGCAGCGATTACCGTATTGAGCCGAGCTACGAAGCTAATTGTTAGACAAAACACATCATATTAAACCATATTAATAAAACGAAGCGAAAAGAACTCAGGTGGCTACTCGAGTGCTACTTAGATGTTCTGCACTTAAACGGACAGGGCCATACTTGACCGCTTATGTTTGTTCGCAAATCTGGCCATATCCGATTGACATTTGACTGCGTGGAACACTGGGAATTCCGGAAATATTGCGGCGCTTGCCGATTTAGAACCTGTAGCGTAACACAAACGATGTACCTTGAAGAGTCCGCAACCGCAAACACTCCGGGTTTGGTGATGCACGTCGCATACTTATTTGGACAGCAGTTTCCTTTTTTTCTAAAGTTGTTAGAACAACCAAAAACAGAACAGTGGTTTCCCATTGACCTTTCGCTGGCTGACATCGCAATAAAAGAACAAAATCCGCAGGTCGACCTAAAACATGCAAAAATTGTTCGACAACGCCACTCATCCAAGCACTAGCCCGCACACTCCGCGCCGTCGCGCACAAGCCAGAAAGGAGGAAAGCGCTGGTTGCCAGACCCGTCCTCCTCGCCCGATGCAACGGTCTATATATTTTCGCGTTTTCAATAAAAATTGCACTTGTATAGTATGCGCTTGTGTTCTTCTGTTCTCCCTTTGTCGACGCTTTTTTTTTTTGCGCAGTTTTCTTTATAATGAAATACCAACTCGCCCATCTAATTTATTTTGAAGTATTCTTGTTTCACCCACAAAAACTGTTAGCAGCTCCCGGGCCAGACCGCGCCGCGTCGTTCGGGAAGCTTCGCGATTATTTGGGATCATTCTGTTAAGATTACGCGCAGGACGCGAATAGTCAACTTTATTCGAGAGCTCACGCGAGCACCAGCGACAACGCTGGAAGGTTCGATGGCTGCTGTATTACCGACGGCCGAAGCTCTGTTCGCCGCAGTCAGTGTACAGCGTGAATTGCTTGTACATATATTGTCTCTCCAATTTTCCGGGCACAAGTTCGCCCAAACAAAACGTTTAGTCTTGAACACGGCGACTGCTGCCTTCGCCAACGTAACGACTACGTGCAATCTAAATCCTAGTTTAGCGAGAGAAACAGGGTTTGTTTTAGACAATACAATAGACAATCTTTTCATTAGTGGGGTTGTCTCACTTCGTGTTGAGCAGTTGTCACGAAGAATTCTTTGGCTATCACGGCGTACAGGCTGAGATCTTTACAGCGATTTCCTTCTGAAGGCAGCGCGCGCATTCTTTCTTTTACGCTTTTTACGTGTTCTTGCGAAACGTCGTGTGCCTATAACTGGTGCAACATTCGCAGGCTCGGAGCGTGGAGCTGGTGACGGAGGCGAAGGAGTCTATGTACGGCAACAGGCAAACCGTGTTGGGTCTCTCTCTGGAGATGGGCGCCATGATGTACACCTACGGGGGTAACCAAGACAACGCCCTGACAGTCAACCAGCTCTACAAAGGGTGCAAGTTCTCGGCCCTCACACCTATGGACACGGTACGGGCTCGCCACTGCAAAAAACAAGCTTTTGAACCTAGTAGCGTCTGCTGTCGGGCTAGTTAATACATAGCGCAAGTTCAATTGATTGGCGCAAATACTCAGACAAGGACGAGAGAAAGGAGCTTTTTTTAGGAGTGTGCGAATATTCGAGTTTCGAATTCGAATCGAATAGTACCTAATCGAATAATTCGATTCAATTCGACAAGACGAATATCTAAAACACGACAAAGGCCACTGATGCAACTTGGTTAGGGTGGGGTGGCAAAAACTATACGCTAACATCGTTACAGTAGGCCTTTCATTAAAACTTTCACTGACATCCTGATTCAAAAGCGATCGCATGCTGATCTTAAAGGAGATTATGCCATTTCCGCACGCAGAAAAAGACATGGGAAACTGTCATGCCCTTCACAACTTCGTTCCCGAAACGAAGGCACGGACTTCTTGCGTATTTTGGTCGCGTATGCTGCAAGCGCCGTAAAACTTCCCGACTTTGGCCTGCGAAATCCTCGGTCATTGGCTTTGCATGTAAAAATTTGTTCACGCTGGGCAGTCGCCACTGCCGCACCGAACCGCTCGTTCAGAAACTTCCATGATTTCGGCACGCAGTTCAAGCGCTGCCGGGAACGGGCGCCGAAGATTTTGGGCCCGGAGCCCCCATGGCGATGAAGCACAACATTAACGTTGTCAGATGAGCCGCATTGCGTGACCATGGGGGAAAAAAGTAGCTACCGCACCCACCTCTTTTAGGAGGTTTGGAGTGGCGCTGCTGACTGGAATGGCGGCTCTTCTATCAACGTGCTTGCGAGCCCATAAAAACTGAAACAAAAGTCGCTCTCGAACAAGTGCGTAATAAAACTGTCGGCACGCCGTGGCGTCCCTGATTTTTCCTTTGCCATGCCGTAACTGGCGGTACACATTTCGTGTAAATATACTATTCGATATTCGATTCTATATTTTTGGCCACTATTCGGCACTATTCGATTCTAGGTGAAATTTCGCTATTCGCACACCCCTAAATTTTTTTAAACGGTGAAGCTGTTCTTAGTCGAGGCTTCCCCTTCGGATGGCGTAGCGCTGGTCACGTGTCATCGCAGTGTAGCGAGAGTGAGGCTCCGTAGAAGGGGAGGGCTCCACCGTGCCGAAAGTGGCGAGGGTGGTGCTGACGGGTGAACCAATGAGAGGCGCGCCAGGAACAGGGAGAGTGAGGCCATGCGGAAAAGGGTGAGCCAATGAGAAGCGCGTCAAGAGGGAACGAAAGTGAGGCCTCAGCGGAGGAATGCAGCCGTTTTTGCGAAAAATTAGGTCAGTGATGTCTCAGTGGAGTAACAAAGGAGGGTGTTGGTTCTTTGTGAGCACTTTCATAATAACGAAGACTGGTCCCGACGAAGAAGCCACCCGACGTGACCGACAGCGAGAACTGACGCGGGAAACGGGCGTGTCCGTTGCCGAGCCAACCACGATGTTCGCGCATGAGAGGACGAAGCAAAGAGTCAACGAAGGGAAAGACTTGAAAAACATAGAAATAAGATATAGCCTTATGAAGGAGGGGCATCAGCTTTGCTGTTTCGACAGTGTTCGCGAAGTGGAGCTGGATGGATTTCTTTCGTCCTCTTTTATTCATTTCAATTACGTAGTAATTACGACACTAAAATTAAAGACAATTAATGGCCTGTATGCTTTCCTTGGCCTAGAATAGGTTACACCTATGTGTGCGAATTGTGAATTTTAGAACCGAATGCGAATACGATCGAATACTATTCGAATAGTTTTCGAATAGTAAGGCAACAATTTTCGAAGCGGCCTACACTGGTAGTGATAATTTTCAAACAGCCCAAGAATTCCCCAACATTTCCTTGAAACAAGCATTCACAAGACGTATTCCTTTACAATTTCCAGTGCCTCGCAACCTTTGCAAGCGCTGCTCTCTTCCGAGACTGTTGCACATTACTTAGTTTCTGCATAATAATTTTCAGACATAGACCGTTCGATCTCCCTGTCCAGTTCAGTAATCACGAGTTGCAATTCGTCCCCTGAGTTACTCAGCAATGCAATGTCATCAGCTAAGGTACTCTCCATTAACTGTATCCCTAATTATTGCCTATCTAGGGCCCTGAAAACCTCCTGAAGCACGCGGTGACTGGGTTGATTGGCGGAACATGGGAGATACCTTCGCCCGCATGGGCGTAGCCATGCTGATGATGATTGACGACTTTTAGGTTCCGGACTGTCCTATGCTATCGTAGCTGTCAGGGTCTGATGTCGTAGTTTGGCGTAACGCAGGCGAAAACACGAATAGCCATAGCCCATCTGTAGCATATTGAGCGCGCGCTCGCGCCAAGGAGAAGTCTTCTTATTTTGTTTTTCCAGCGCCTTGATGATAAGTGTGGAGTACTTTAGGGGCCCGGCCAAAGCACGTATAAAAAGTTATTGGAAATAAAAAAAGAGGAAGCAACCGAGAAATAGAAAGAGAGAGAGAAAGAATGAAAACATGGGTAGAAAAATAGAATGCGTGGAGAACGAGAAAGAGAAACAAATAGATAAAGAGAGCGGAGGAAACTAAATAGAAATACAGAGAGAAAAGATGTTGTATTTGGCTTAGCTCGGCTATGCCAGGATAACGTAGCGTTACCAAAGGTTCAGCTGATGTTCTTAGCTTCTGATTGTCTAGGATTAGCTTGATTATCATGCTTACTGCTGCTCCACGACACACACATGGTATACATATTATTTTATTTTACAAGGCAACTACTTTGGGATCCGATGAGTTAAGCTTCTCTGCAATCTGCGCCGTTGTGCAGCATTTGCGCTCTCCTTCTCCATGGCTAAACCACACTGGCACACGCCAGTCAGAGGCACTATGAAGCGGCTCCAGCGCAGTGTCCGACCGCGACTGCACAGCGAAGGCGAATAGCTGCGCGCGCACCGGCGCCAGTACGTCTACCTCGGCTACGGCGTCACTCCTCTGGAAAGCGCAGACCGGCGGCAGCGAGTCGCGCGCGGCAGCGGCGGAGTGTGCGGGAGGTGCCGGCTCCGACGCGCCAGCTGTGTGACATCAATTATCCTCGCGCATGCGCTGCACGGCTCTTGAGGAGCCACGCGAAACTGGCTCGGCTGGGCCAGTGTAGCTAACGCTATAAAAAGACAGAGAAACGGAAAAAAAATCACCGCATATGCACGAAGGGAATGATGATGAGTGGGCGAAGCAATAGGTGTCGTACGGGTGATTAACCGTACGTCACCCGACCGTTGCCCATATAATGTAAATGAGTGACATAAAGTGACATAAAGTGACATAAAGTAACATAAGGAGTCGACGACAAAGCTAGGTCCTAAGGTCCATAATGTCTACGTTGAAGTCGCCGACTAGTGTAAAGGGTTTGTGCTTGTAGGTGTGTTTTTATTGTTCCGTCAAAATTATGATTGATGTTCGTCTAGTGTAAACCGTTTTTATTAAGATAAACACACATATTTTTCGACTCTGTTTTCTATATACCATGACACCGGACAGTGACAGTCGACGAGAAGCTAGGTCCTAAAGTCCATAATGCGTAAGTCGCTGACTAGAATAAAGGGTTTGCGCTTGCAGGTGT